>NC_135513.1:2436458-2541458 GCF_051989575.1 Stigmatopora nigra
CCCGTGATTGGTTCTTTTCTCGCGCTCAGTTTCGCTCTGCTCGATGCATTTCACCTCTGTGCAAAGTTCTGGGAATTGCAAATGAAAGTTTTCATATCCTCCTATGAAAAGAAGGAGTAGAAGAACATGTACTGAGTTCAGTGTAATCAACACACGAAAGGACCAAACCGCGCCCTCGATAGATTCAACACTTATTCTACTTTCTTTTTATCAAGACGCTGCTAGTATCGTTTTGAGAGACATTGCTGATGGGGAGTCGCTTCGACACCCAATAGTACCTGATTTTTACCCTCGTTCGTCACTGAGTTCTAAAATGTTCGTTCTTGAGTTTTTCCTAGTGTACTTAATGCAGCTTTATTCTTTGCTTGTCGTTATGGGCCAAAAAAGTTATGCTGTGAGTAAAATAGGAGAAGTGTGCTTTTATTTGTTCACATGTCTTGCTATGTCCAACTTGCCAAGGCAATTGTCATTGGACTTATTTTTATCATTTTTAAAGGATTTCTGCGGTGGTATAGAACAGTTGGAACAAATGTTTTTATCGGTAAAATGTGTCTACTTAAATATCCAAGTTATGAAAACGCAAGAACGACTTAGATTTGTATGTAGCTTGATGGTATTTATGGTCCAACTTTGCCAGCACTTCGTTATTTATTCTAATGCACATTCATTCATTTTCGGAACTCCTTATCCTTCCTGACATGAGGCGTGGGAGCCTATCCCAGCTCACTTTGGGAACCGGTCGAGGGGACACCCTGAATTGCTAACTCCTCACAGTGACGACCGACCTTCGCGCAAACCTTTCACCCCAAAACTGAAGCCGACACGTTAACCATGCGGCCGCCTGTCCGCACCTGATTTATTGATTTGGCACAGCCCCATGACTAAAGCACAATTTGATAATTAGTGAACTCTGTGCTAATTGATTTAATTTTTATTTTTGCAAATACATAAGTAGGCTCTCTGCCCTCACTGGGTGATATTGCCAGCCCTCGCTACCTCAGCAGAGCGGGGAACATTGTCAGGGACCAATACTACCCTGGTCACAACCTGTTGCAGCTGCTGCCCTCTGGCAGACGCTACAGGTTTCACAAAGCACGGACAAATAGACTTAAGGACAGTTTTTTCCCACAGCCATCAGGACTCAGAGCCTGCGTAAGCATGACACACAATCCCTTCTGTGCAATAACTTCGGGGTGTGCAATAACAATGTGCATTAGCTTAGATTGTGCAATATTTTAGAATTTACCTAGCCGGGAGGTGACTTTTTATACTTTTATATGAGTGTTTTTTTCCCCCTGGTAAAACGCACTTTGTGGAGTAGCACCGCCAATTTCGTTATACGGAGCCCTGTATGATGACAACAAAGGCTTGTGATTTGATTGATTTGTTGTTCTCAAACCCAATCCAACATAGTTACCTGAGTATTGGGTGGGGGGTGTCTTATCGTAAGAGTAACAAAGTGTTCTATTCAAATGTCGCTAATGCAAAGGCTTTCTAAATGTTAATTTTCATAATAATGAAGCCAGTTCGAGACTTCAGTTATTGGTATGCGTCATGTCACTTCCTGTCTAGATAGTTCCTTTTCCCATGTATTTACTAATACACTCTACCCACCTGCCGCCTCGAGTTGTAGAGGTTCACTTCCCTGACTTCAATGCGGACAGGCGCGGGCCCAGTTCCTGCTGGTGGCGGTTTGACTGTGCGTGCAGATGGTTGTTCGTCTCTCTGTGTGCTCTACAGCCGACTGGCAACCATTCTAAGATTTAGTTTGCCATTCACCCCAAATCAGCTCGGTTAGGGTCCAGAAACCCCCGTAACCCTTTCGAGGATGCGCGGTATTGAAGATGAATGAAAAAAAAAAACGAATGAACAATATACACCCACTCCCCTCCTCAGCGGCACAGATGTTTCCTGGTTAGCTGCCATGTCCCTATAAAGCTTCAATTCAGTTCAGTTACATGACCGTATTATTATGCAACCATAAGATACATTTCGCTTTAATTCATTGTATAACATTCATTCATTTTCTAAACTGCTTTATCTTCAGTAGGGTTGCGGGGGGTGCTGGACCCTATCCCAACCGATTTCGGAACAGAGGCGGGGGACAACCTGAATTGGTCGCCAACCAATCGCAGGGCACAAGCAGACAAACAACCATCCGTGCTCACACTTATACTTTAGGGGGAATTTACAGTGTCCAAACCACCTACAATGCATGTCTTTGGAATGTGGGAGCAAACCGTTTAAGATAAAATCTTTTTTTTTTTTATTACAAAATAAAACTAAAATTTACACCCTAACGAGATAATTATGTTGATAATAATGTCATCCGAAGCCTAAGAATGATATGCTCTATAATAGTAAATTAAATATCCAATTGAGAAAATGTGTTATACAGTGAAGTTTCCCAACCATTCACCACTAGTGTGCCATGAGCAATAGTCAGGTATGCCGCAGGAAATGATCTGCCAAGAAACCAAACACTGTAACATTCAAAGAGAAAAATCATAACATTACGTGATTAAAATCAAATTATTACCAGATAAAAATATCATGAACATTAAGTAATTTATTGCACTTATCTCCCAACTCATCTTGTTTTCTGAACCGCTCTATCCTCCTTAGGGTTGTGGGGGGTGCTGAAGCCTAACCCAGCTGACTGCAGGCAGTGGACACCCTCCATCGTTGGCCAGACGAGCACAGTCATTGCACTATTGCAAGATAAAATTTGTAATATTATGAGATTATATTCATTTTGTGTCTTATTTTTTATGTAACCCGAACCCGAAATTTCAATTTTTTTTCTATGTAAACTATATGAGCAGAAAACTGCTTCTTGGGTTATGTAAATTGAAATATTTTTTTAGGAATATAGCCATAGTTTACTTACCAAAAATCTTTTTTAACTGTACACAATATCCATCCTCCTTTCTTCCTCCTTTTCTATTGCCATCAAAGCTAATGCTGATAGTCGAGCCCATCCTGTCGTATTTCTGGCATTCGTTTTTATTCGATTTACTGGTGAAAATGTTCGCTTCCAGTTGCGACAGGCTTGCTTGCTTAGTGTAAGGCAGGGGTGTCAAACATACGGCCCGGATCCGGCCCGTCTGGTGGTTTGGTACGGCCCAGGGAAGAAAGCTGCATTGTATAAAAAAAAAAAAGAATTTTCTTTAAAATTTCTAGTTCTTGTATTATTCGCTAGGGGGCTCAGTGTTTTAGAATGTGCAGAACACATGAATTGACATTTATTTATATTCTTGTGTTATTCTCCTGTTCATAATATATTATTCATAATGTAAAAGGAAAATTCTGTTAATAAACGTTTTGATAATTTACTCATTCTTAGCACTAATTATTAGTATTAGTGACTAATACAAAGGAAAAAAGTGGGCTTATTGTTAGTTCTATGTAATTTTGCAATGAGTTTACTGGTCGGGCCCGCTTGATCTCAAATTAAGCTGTATTCGGCCCACAGACCAAAGGGAGTTTGACACAAACCTGCTTATCCACAGGTCACATCCAGTCATCCTCCGTGGGGCAGGATTCTTTTATGTCAGGAAGAAGGATGGCTCGCTATGCCCCTGCGTCGACTACCGAGGCCTGAACACAATCACCATCAAGAACAGATACCCCTTGCACCTCATTGACTCAGCTTTCACTCCGCTTCATAGTGCCCGCATTATTTCCAAGTTGGACCTCTGGAACGCCTACCATATTGTTCCCATCCGGGAGAGGGACAAATGGAAGACGGCATTCCCTACCCGCCTGGGCCATTTTGAATACCTGGTGATGCCCTTTGGCCTCTGGAATCGTGACTGGACGATTCGCCAAAAGATGCTTCACCGACGGACGTTTGGCCAACAGATAGTTCGCCGAACGGACGTTTCGCCAAAATGGGATTTGTGCGCTATCCATTTTGCCGAAACGTCCGTTCGGCGAAACGTATGTTCGGTGAAACGTTTATTCGCCAAACTCCGTCGGCCAAACATCTTTCAGCGAATCGTCCGAGTACCTTCTCCAATGCATCAGCGGTGTTTGAGGCCCTTAGAAATGTTTTTCTTCGAGATATTCGACAAATTTGTCTTCGTATATTTGGACAACGTTCTAATTTTTTCACGCACTCTTACGGAGCACAAGCAGTATGCGCCAGGTGTTGCAATTCCTCCTACGTAAAGGCCAAGATGTGTGAGTTTAAGTTCCGCGGACTACTTTTCTCAGATTTGTCATTGCTCATGGCGATCTGAGGATAAATCCTACAAAGCTGTCGCTCAGTGGCCCCGGCCTGGGGGAAAGAAGGAGTTGCAGGGCCTTTTGAGGTTTGCAAACCTCTATAAGTGTTTTATCAGAGAGTATAGCCGTATTGCCGCACCCTCACCACACTCATGCCAACAAAGTCCCCATTCCATTTGAGAGAAGCAGCGGAGGCAGCTTTTGGGGACCTCAAGTCCCGTTTTACCTCTGCTCTCGTTCTCGCTCACCCGGACCCTAAACTACAATTTATTGTGGAAGTAGGTGTTGGTGCTGTCTTCTCTCAGCTCAGACTGGGGAATGGAAAGGTGAACCCTTGCACCTCTTTTTCCCATAAGCTGACCCTGGCTGAGCGTAATTACCGCATTGGGGACTATGAATTGCTCACAGGTGAAGCTAGCCCTGGACTCAAAGTATTGAGTCTAGCTTTTGGTAATGACCAAATACTAATTTTCCACTATGATTTGCAAATATAGTCTTTAAAAATCAAACAATGATTTTCAGGTTGTTTTCCCACATTCTGTCTCTCATGGTCTGGATGATTTTGTGCTATTTGAGGGAAAAAAAGGTTTTCACATTTATTGTGTGATATAGACATGACTGCAATTTCCAGATACTGTTATTACATAATTATCCTTTAAACACCTTAATGATGGATTATAGATGGATAACTTTATTCAACCCAAATTTGGGAAATTTCTTTGTGGTAGTAGCAAGAGGGGATTAGACAGAATAGCAAAGCAAAGGCGCAAAGTACAAAGCTGTTATGATCATGGGTGCGGACCCCAAAGCAGGCAAGGGTAAGTTTAGTTCTTTCCAAATCTTTATTAGGCTCGTCCACGTAGCTGGCGAGCACACAAGGGGATTGTGGTGGTGGATTGTTGGCTGTTGCAGGAAGGTCGTTTTCCGTGGCGCGGTGTGGAGGGAACCGGGTAGGAAGCGTGGTTGTTGTCCGTTATCCTTGGTCGTGGGGCTAAGCATGGTCGGAATCCTGGGAGCAAAACAAGAGGTCGTAAAATCAACAGGCAAGCAAGGGGTAAACGTGAGAGGGTACCTAACAATGAACTGATAAGACAATCCAGCAGCATGGTCAGGTTCCTCGTGGCCTTAAATACTGTTTCTTGCCTGATGGCTTGCACCTGGCATCACTCCAATCATTAGTGACAGGGTGACAGGCACAACCAGCCACCAGTATGTTCTGAGGCCTGACAAAAGCAAATCAAAGAGAATGGAATCATCAAATCATTAAGACATGAAAGCAGCAAAAACACAAAATGAGCAAGAGTGTACGGAGATAACGCCGGCTGCCGCTTGAATGGCGCCATCTTGGTTCTCAAAAAGACGTTGTAAAGTTGGACATAAACTGAAGTCTTCCACAAGAAAGGGAACTTCTGCAGACTATGACCGAGGTAGACAATATGCAGAGTCACTCTTCCAAGCTTATCCGCACAGTTGCTCAGTAGTCTGGAGCTGAAGACAACAGTAGCCGAGTCGACTCCGTTGCGGGAAAACGCCAAAAGCACTTCCATCTTATCCAAGGATGGAATGGTTGGTCAGAAGCGTTGCCTCTTCTCCTGGCCCCTTTGTCCAGCTCCGAATCTCTGGCGACACCGAGGTGTTGCTCCTTCTGCAGCGTATTGTATCAGCTAGTCCCGTGTGTGTGACAATGCAGGCATGTCTGAATGTTTCCAAAAAAATAAGTAGCAGAAAGAAGCCAGGCTAACAGAAGAAAGAAAGTTGAAAAAACATCAAAGTAAAAAGTTAAGTAAAAGGAATGTATTAAGAAATATAAAAATGTAACTAAAAAAAGATAGACGGGTTGTAAAACACGAAAAACAAATAAGGGTGGACAGAGCTACTACCACTGCCTTCCGCGTGGCGGCGCCATCTTGGATTTTTATTTTTAGATATGCACATTTAATGATATGGTTCAGGATGGAAAATCTTGCTTTTATTGTAAGAATTGCATTCCAAACTTTGCAAAAAAACATTGATCGCAGTGCATGTTTAACAAAGGATGGTCACAGATTTAAAACAACAGAATGATTCTCCACAAGGGACTCATTTCATTGTCGTAATATCAAATCCTGGGCTATGAAAAGTAGAGCAGAGATTACTTGCAAAGTTAGCCACACACGTGCTCAAGGTTTCTCTCAGCAAAGATAACAAATGTGCTAGGTTTATCAGAAATGTTACATTACTAATCTCACAAAATATCTCATTCCAACTCCAAAATACAAGTTTTGATTTGAAGAAAACTCCTGGAGTGTAACATACCTTACTGGAGTGCTTTCAACAAGGCCATCCAAATGCATATCATGTAATGATTTCCCTGATGACCTTGAGTCTTAGATGGTTTAAACACAGCTAGGTCAGGTGAGTAAGAGTTGCAGGTCAAGCTGACCTTTTTTACTGCACTGAGGGAAAGACCTGAAGTCAGAAATTACATTTTTTATGACACCAGTTAAACTTTTTAGAGACTTTGTCGCTTTCAATCTTACTTTTAAGGAGAAGTAACACCACACAATTTTGTCAAACCAATGTGAGACAAAAAATGGAAACCAACATTGCTCAAAAGTCTCAGGGGGCTGAATCAAAGTAAACTGCCCCTCAAATGAACAAAGTAAAAGAGATGACACTGAGGGGTGGTGACATGCGCCAGTGGTCACTTTCTTAATCACAGCCAACAATTTCAACAAACTCAAACACTTCTCGTTTTGACTGTTGAATCCAATTGTGGAGACGTTGTAAATGTCAGAGGTGTTATCAACTAAAAACAAAAGTATAGTCAATAGTAGTATAATCCTCTAGGAAGAGTAGAGTGGCGCTTTGATTTGAGTAGTTGTAGCTGGCTGAGCATATGCCCGCCACCACTACCCCACAAGCCGCAATTACCATATGTTCGTGCATATAAGCTGCACTCTTAAAATCACCTAAAAATCACTTAAATTTACAATTTCTCGCATAGGAGCTGCCCCTGATTCACAATTTTAATCTCCATATTCTTGGTATTAATATGGAGTGCAAATGTGTTACTTTGAAGGGAAAATCTGCAAAAATCACCACAAATTGTATTTCTGAGATACTGTGTAAATCAAAAACACATTATTAGGGTCAATATCATAAGGAAGTTAGTCATTCATCCAGCAATGATTGTTTTCTTACTGCAAAACAAAAAGTAACCAACAAACAGTAAATGTTATTTTGCTAGAGTATAGCAACGCTGTAAGTCTTGTGCCCATATAAGCCATACTCTTGATCCGGTCATCATGTTTTTGAGTTACAAATACATTATATGCGATAAATTACATTAGTACTTAGTGTGGGGCTTGCTAATGGTTGTGGGGAGATGGGGTCAACCTCTAGACTCGAAACAGGCTCAGCAATGAGGAGCAGATTTGGGGCAGTTTACATTTCAAGTTTCCATCAAATAAATATCGAAAGCAAAACAGAAAATGGCTAAGTCGTCATCCAAAACCCAACAGATGAATAAAACAAAATACGTACAATATTTGTAAAAATAATGAATGAGGAATATCAATAAAAAAATACAAAGTAAGACAGAATGGATATAAGTTATCTTCCCTCGTGACGTCTGTTCTGAGAGAAACGGTGAAATCAATTTGAAAACGATGTTATGTTGAAAAGCATAATGGTGTTTACCTGAAGTCAAAGTGCAATTCTTAATGCCAGCGGAGATGGGGAGGCAAACTTTGACAACCCATTTTCCCCAATAAATTGGGATCATTTCCAGAAGAAAGCATGCACACAAACTTCTTGTGGGCGCATACATTCATTCACACATTGCACACACACAATCCAAGAGATTATCACATGAAATAAGTTAAAAGTGCAGCCTCCATCACGTAACCTTGCACAGCACCAGACAACAACAAAATAACTTTAGATGTCAACCACCAAAAAGTAATTTAAGTATCCAAAGCCATGTTTATCGCGTTTCTACATGAGTACAGTGTTCCCTCGCTACTTCGCGGTTCAGCCACCGCGGATTCAGCCACCGCGGATTCAGCCACCGCGGATTCAGAGCTTTGCGGTTTTTGTTTGGAAAAAAAAATACAAATATTACATTGCGACAACATATTTTACAGTTTTTTTGTTATAACATGAATTTCACTCTCTCTACCCGTATTCTATATGGTGTACTGTATACAGGGGGGTAAAAATTAATTAATTAATTAATTAAATTAAAATTAAGCATTTTTGAAGGGGCATCCCTACTTCGCGGAAATTCACTTATCGCGGGTGGTCCCGGTCCCCATTAACCGCGATAACCGAGGGAACACTGTACCTTCATATGCACTATAAACACAAGTCAGCAAGTGTCAAAAGATCTATCCATGGCTCTTCTTTTCATCATCTTTAACATGAAATTATTAAGCAATTTTATTTACAAAGAGAAAAATAAAACATGACTGCTTTTTATTGGACAGTTACAAAAGGAGAAAAGATGACTTATTGCTTGTTACTGCTGGCGAGAAAGTGGATCTCTGTTTCCAAGGTTTCTTGCAGCTGTTGTTTGTGCTGAGTCAGCTGTAATGTATTGAAATGCAGGACAGCTCGGCGTTTGTCAAGGGGGGGAGCAGCTTTTGTGTCATTTTGGTCCATGAGTGTGAAAGCAGACACATCAACTTTAGAAGCTGATGGAAAAGTCACATGATAGCACCGGATCAAGTGTCCATGAAAAGATGGCATGTCTGGGTGATATCGCTGCGCCATGTGCTTTGGAAAAGGGTGCCACCTGAACATTTAATACACTAAGTGCAATTTGGGTTATATTTGGCCCCATATGCTTAAGTCTAAGACGTTTTAAAATTAAAACCAAATTGAAGGTATCTTATTTAGAACAGGGGCTTTGAAACCTGCGTCTGCAAATTAGTATACAAATAATGAATGTTCTCGGGTGTTCTGGCTAATTTAATTCACCGTATTTTCACACCCATAGGGCACACTTAAAAGTTAAATTTTTTCTCTAAAATCGTCGATGCGCCCAATCGGTCGGTGCGCCTAGTTTATGCATTAAATTAAATTTTTTGCATGACCCCCAACCGCTTGAGTGACTGGTTTTATTTCTTGCCTACACACTACTTATTGTGATCAACCCAGCGGACCTTCACCCTAAAAATAGCCTCCCGGCGTATTCCAAGCATTGCGGTAAATCCATTCAAAATATCCTAGGCGAGTGGGAAAGCATTTGACTTCCGTGTGCTTGTAGCGCTTTTAACCCTAAAAAACACTCAATACTCAAAGAAACAGCGCTACAGTAATCCCTCCGTTATCGCGGTTAATCTAGACCAGACAAGACTCCAAAAAATGAAAAACCGCGAAGTAGGGTCATCCCTATTTAAAAAAAAAAATAATGTATATTTTTTACTTCAGTGTTGAGTTCCAGTAGCGAGCGGAGGACAAGTGAGCAATGTTCCCTCTAAGCTGCGCAATTGCGCACTACTCTCGTCTTCTCCGCGCAGCATCAATCGTATGGAGCACACAAAATAAAAATCCCAGCGGTTTTTTTCCCCTCTTTCCCCACGATGGCACCGTTTACGGAGCAGCCAGTGGCAGCAGCTCTGCCCACTCTTATGTTGATCGTGTGTTACAGCCCTTCTATCTTTTTTAATTACATTTTAATATTTCTTAATACATTCCTTTTTACTTTACTGTGCAAATAGAAGAACAAGTGAAATTGGGTGAGAACTGTCTAAATCTACTGTGTGTAGTTGTGTGCGTGCATGTGTGTGTCTAATGTGTGATCGTTTGTCTTCAACCTACACAATGGACTATAACTACACATAAATTATTATGGAAATTAGCCCTCGGCTACAATCTTACATATATAAGTTAATTAACATGAATATAGATATGTTCATTAATATGTGCTATCCCTTATTAAATAAATCAAAGCAAATTCATGGAAAATATTGCATATAAATGGAAACTTGACTATCTCAAGTGACACATTCAGCAGAACGCCGTTTGAATGAGAATGAAAAGTCAGATGAACAGAGTTGTAAAATAAGGTAAAATTTAAGTCGGATTTGTGCATATTCTGATGGCATTCATGAAGATGTTTTATTCATAGATATTTTTTCATTCATTTTCTGAATCGCTTAATCCACTTTATCACTCGCGGTGGTGCTGGAGCCTATCCCTGCTGACTTTGGGCCACGGGCGGGGAACACCCTGTATCAGTGGACAGCCGATCGCAGGGCACAAGGAGACGGACTGCCATGCACACTCAGACCCATACCTAGGGGCAATTTTACAGTGTCCAATCAGCCTAAGAGAATATGCAAATTGAACACAGGTGGACCGACCTGGATTTGAACCCAGGACCCCAGAGCTGTAAGGCCGACGCACAAACCACTCATCCGCTGGGCCGCCCATTCATAGATATCAATCATTACATTTTATTATTACTAAATAATTTATGTGCAGTAGACATGCACCTGCTTATGGCAGGTGTGATACTGGTGTGTGCCCATAGCGAGCAATGATGATGTTGCTCACACTGGTACACCGTGTGCTCAGGGAGGTTGTCTTTCTGCCCAGGCAAACAAAAAATTAGAGGGAACATTGCAAGCGAGTGGCTTCTGCTTGCGAATTTCAGCGTGGATTTTCACATTTTTATGAATATTATGAACATTTACAATAAAAAATTTAATCAACTACAAAAATTCCCACAGAAAAAAATGTGTAGTATTGAAGCCGCGTTAGTTGAAGCAATAATATGTGAGGGATGACTGTATAGACCTAGAAAGAGGAAATGCCCGATGTGAATGACAACAGAATGCGGATGTGAACGCTTAGAAAATGGACTGAAGCCATGGATAGAACACAATTTAACAGCGAAGAGGAAATGCTTTGCGAATGACTTGGGAGTGATGAATGTTGGATGGCCACCAACATATAGGTTCCATTCAAAGGCAGGCAGCATCGCATGAGTTACGTGATGCCTGGGTGAAAGTAGGGAAGGCAAGCAAAATAGTTTGAGCTTTCGTCAAAGCTGCAATCACTACTACAAAACCCCACGACAAACCTGCGAACCCTGACAATGTTATGGAACTCAGCATTGTTGGCCAACTCTTTATGTCGGATACAGAAGATGAAAACTTTGACAGATTTGTAGATGTTTGAATACTTTGACTTATATTTTTCCGATCATACATTACGTCAATAAAACCAAATTAATCTCAGTTTTGCTCCTGTTGTCCCTTTAAAAACATACGCATGCTATGTGTTATGCTGTGTTTTTTGTCAATACATAGGGGGATTCGTTTTAAAAAGCATGCTGCTATGGTAGTGCTAGCATCATCACAGCATAGCACATGGCATGCGTGCTATGTGCTAACGCTGTGTGTGGAATATAGAATGTATTCTTTATACTTTTATTTAGGGTAGTCACTAGGATAGAATTTCACATAGCCTAGTGGAAATTTCCATCATGGCACCTATGAGTTAGGGGCACGTCATCTACCATGACACGCCCATTTCTTTGTTCACCTATGTCACATGATCTTTGTCAATAAAACTAGCTCATCTGTTGGGGGATGGACATATCTCCCAGCGCTGGCTTCTCTGACCCACTCCTTCAGCTCAAGTCTGGTAAATATAGACCCCCTCCTTCAGCTGAAATCTGGTAAATCTCATCACGACTGACTCCGTGTGCTTCCTGTGATCGGAAGTTATTGAATGTATATGGATTAGATCCCACATGGATGCTAGCACATAGCATGCATGCTATGTGCTATGCTGTGAGGATGCGAGCACAACCATAGCAGCGTGCCCTTTAAATCGAAGCGCCCTATGTATTGACAAAAAACTGAAAATACACTCGCAACTGAGACTCCGCCCTTTAGGCGGTGCATTTTATGGTGTGAAAATACGGTATATTGTAATCTTTCCCCAAATAAAATATTATTTCTATTGCGCAGTTTTAAAAAAAATAGATTTTTTTTATGACAACTGAAAAGAAATACTAGCTTGATAAAGTTAGCTGGCTGTGTGGATGCTACTAATCAGCATGTAGTTCGTCAATCCTTGCAACAAATGCAAGCAACATAGTGATGATGATAAACAACACCAATTGTTTGCAAACAACCAATCCGGCATTTTAAAATTTGCTTCATTTAATTACATTGTGTAACTGGGATGGAATACTAAATAATAAAATTAATTACATTTGTGCCTAGCTTATTCATAAAATAATTTTCTGTTCTGCTGATCCTCATAAGGGTCCAGTGGAGTGCTCGAGTCTAATCCAGCCAACTACTCAAAGTCAGAGTAGATAGGGCAATTTAGAGAATTCAATCACCCTAGCTTGCATTTTTATTTAGATGTGGAAAGAAACCAGAGTACCCGGAAAAAAAGGTCAGAAACCACTGGGGATTGAATACTCAATGTTTGACTGTGAGGCAGAGATTCTAATCTCTGCTGTGGCTTCCTGCTAAAATAAATGTATTAAACTATGTAACTACGTTATGTTTTATAAGTCTATGTTATTCTTCAACTTAACTTTTTGGTTTTGGGGAAAATTGAATTTCAAATTGTTTAGGATATAATTTCTAAAAGACCGAGATAATAAAACAAAACGTTTGAAAGCCCATGTCCTAATGTCTGGATTCTGAATCAAGTGGCTCTTCAGTTTCATGGCGATGATAAACAGATACCTTTGGGCACAAGTGAATGAGTGCACAGTTACGTCAGGTGGGAGGGCAGGAAGCAGGAGGTGATTGCGGGGGTGATGGTTCTGTGTGGCTTTTAAGAGGATAAGGCAAGTTTGACACTGCAGGAGGAGTATCCCTCGTCACTGGCCATGCTTTGCAGGCTGCTGTGGTCATCTAGGTCGCTGCTGCTGGCAGAGCTCAGACCGTCAAGCTCTCCGTGAGAGAACCCCGTGCCCTCCACGTCCACTTCGATCTCCTCTGTGATAGAAAAAAAGCATAAGAGGAATGTCAAGTCAAATAAAAGAAAATTAAGTCATTGAATTAAATAACAGGGACGTCTACAGTATATCGGAATTGGACATTTTCAGGGGATTGGGATCGGGTAAAATGTACTAGTTTTTCATTTTTAACTCAATCCATCAAATGGGATACCTCTTTCCCTCGGTGCCAGTGAAATAGGATCACTTGCTATGGCAGTTTATGAGTGAAGATAACAAGTTACAAAATTATCCATATGCAGAATGCAAATGTTTGTTTTTGCCTTCCCATCAAAATATTTTGAAAATGATGCGCACAAATGTCCGCACAATACAATAACGCGCGACCACTTGCCAGCTTGTCAAGGTGACTCTTTTCTACAAAATCAGAAAACGCCTAGCATGTCTTTGATATCCTTTGTAGCCAGGCTGCCCCCCTCTTCCACCTCCGTGCTACTGAGTTCCTGCAACACCTCCAAATCTTCACTCTCCTGGAGCTCCATTAACTCCTGTGTCATCAGTTCTTTGTGGTGCTCGGCGATTAGGTCATTCACATCTGACTCGTTAACCTCAAGCCCCAAGGAATTTTCAAGTGACACGATATCATCCATGACAACGACCAGGCTCTGTGACACGTACCTCACTCTGATATTTTTCAAATATTTCATGCTTAATGTTGATTGTCAACGTTCACCTTTTCAACTCTTCATTCCACCTGTTTGCTTTGGATCCATTGTTGTTCACTTTGTATTATGCATTGACTAACGGGAAAATGCAAGCTCCGCCCAGTGCTCGGAGATATATGTTATACACGAAAGAAATGCGGCAAAAAAGACCTCTCAGGTCTTGACCACCTGGTTTTCTTGTTTTCATATTTAAGCATCTAACAAATCACATTTCAGCTATTATTTGTTGCCAGGGTCAGAAATCTGCCTTGAGGCCTTCACAATCAGTTCTGCAGGCCCGACAGCATAAAATAAGTGTGGATAAAACTGTTGCTTTAGCCAATCAGATTTCGACTTGGCGACACCAACGCTTTCTGGCAGGCGTAGGGATACGCTTTCACCAACTATGACTGGCTAGTGATAGAGGGGACTGGCCAGAGCTACAAAACTATAACTGGAGTGAGCTGCACATGCAAATATATTGTTGTGTTTATTTAATAGTGGTTTTGTCAACCCGCAATGGCTGAAGGTGGAGAAGAAATTGTTTTTTTGCAGATTTACTGTCAAAGCCATTTTCCAGATGGATTTTTCAAGAAAAGCTGGACATCATTAAGAAAAGTCGGACAACTCCAAAGCAAGCAAGCCTGTCACAACTGGGAACGAACATTTTCAGCAATAAATCGAATAAAAACGTATTCCAGAAGTACAACAGGACAGGCTTGACCCAGCATTAGCTTTGATGGTGATAGAAAAGAAGGAGAAAAGAAAGGACTATGGATTTTGTGTACAAATAAAAAAGATTTTTGATTAGTAAAATTTGGCTATATTCCTAAATAATATTTCAATTGTATAAGGTTATTATTGTTTTTTTATGTGTCACAGCTGTAGCTGTAGTAAAGGTGTTATAGCAATAAAATAGCTTTTGACGGTTCTATTGATTCAGATATAGAATTGAAGGCGTCGCTTAGAAATTCACGGCCCGCCGCTGCAATCTCCCCTACAACTGGCCTTGGTCAGAATCTGAGTGCTCAGAGCCCACGCTGTCCATGCGTTTCCTCTCGCCTTCCACAGTCACACCTCCACCACCTCGCAACTGCTCAAGTTGCCGTTGGAGATGCCTATGCTCACGCTCCAGGGACTCCAGCTGGTACTGGCTCTTCCTGTCTGTTTCTTCGAGTTTCTGGGGGCAGGAGACAAAGAATATGAACACCATTTGTTTTTGTTTTTCTCGGCTTCATCTGACGAGTTAAATATATCCTCAACACACTGAACGAGCCTAATTGCCGGAAAGAAAATATGTTTTCAAATCCAATCTTGTTCACATTTTTTGGAATGTGGCTGCAGTCTTAACTGCTGAAGGACCCCAAACCCGGGATTCAGACACCATATTTCAGGTGTACTAGATCTACTTTTCGAGGTGCCAAAATAGCGCAATCTACCTTTTTTCCACATGGCTACTGGAAAAGCTCAGCAGTTATGTACATTGATGTTCTTTGAAACAGTACATAATTCAACATAGTGTGGGCACGTAGCAATAGTGCTTAGACGCACGATGGGGCTGTTTGACAGCTCAAATCCCATATCAAATTTGACTATAATTCAATAACTGGATCAAATCTTACTGCCATGGGATCGAACAAGTTGAACTTGGCTATTGACGTATTGACCATCACTGCCACATATGATCACAGTTTTTATTGCTTTTTATTGTTTAGTTACCTTGGTCTTTCATTTATTCATTCTCTGAACCACTTTATCCTCACAAGGGTCGCTGGGCATGCAGGACCCTATCCCAGTTGAGTACAGCCAATCGCAGGACACGAGGAGACAGACAACCATTCACGTTCACACTCATACCTATGGGCAATTTAGAGTGTTTTTGGAATGTGGGAGGAAACGGGAGTACCTGGAGAGAACCCACACAGGCCTGGGGAGAATATGCAAACTACACATAGATGGATGGACCTGGATTTGAAGCCAGGACAACAGTGAGGCTGATATGCAGACCAGACAACCACTGGGTCGCCGACCTTGGTCTTCTGATGTATATGACCTGCTACGAAAATGTATGTAAGTGGTTTTGCAATCTAAAACTATCCACTGTAAATAGAAGCAGCACTGAACTATATAGTAGGTTATTTTCCAAAATGGCGGGACCTGTAAGAACAGCGGTCAAAGGTTCTCTCTACTGCACTGTTTTCATGTGTTTCATATGTCTTGTCGCAAGTTGTTCGTCAAAACCGGACTTTGAATTAATCTATAACAGTTTAGACATATTAAACATCGGTTAGCAGCAGCAAAGTAAGGTTTCTAGTGACTTTCACCGAGAACAGAGCATCCTGGAAGAGATTGTGACATTAGAGGCGGCTCTGGTCGGCGAAAAAGAAGGCACAGGGAGAGAAAACAGAAGTGAGACTGTTGAGTGGGCCTGTTGTGGAAGCTCAGGGAACAACCACTCAAACCACCGCTGCCAAGCATATACATCCGCGATGTCAGATCCATTGTAAACAAAACGGATGATTTGGAATTAGAGCTAGCTGCTAATCGCTACATTTTAGAAAGCTCCATGCTGATAATCACAAAGGCGTGGCTACACCCACAAATACCCGACGCTAAAATAGAGCTAGCAGGACGCACGTTAGTTTGATCGGAAAGGACGTGTGAGACTGAGGGAAAAAAGAGGTGGTGGGCTTTGCATATATGTGAATGAGGGATGGAGTAACAATAGCACTGTTTTGCACAGAAACTGTTCCTCAGACATAGAATTCATTTCGGTGAGATGCAGACCCTTCATTCAGCCCAGAGAGATAGGCGTTGTTATCATCACTGATGTCTACATCTCACAGGGCGCTAAGGAAAGTACTCTCTCCCTACTAATGGACAGAATACTCCAAGACTGCTTTGAACAGACAGTGGGAAACTTTCCACCATGATGACCTGGGAACATTCGCAGACACAGGAATGTCTTACATCAAGTACTGTATGGCTACGGTCACTCCCGTACATATAAAGTCGTACCTCTACTTACGAAATTGTTTCCAGAACTTTCTTCTTAAGTTGAAATTTTCATAAGCAGAGCAGTACTTTATTTAAAAATTCTCTAATTCGTTACATGGTTCTGACAAAACTAACAACTAAAACCTTAAAAAATGATCAAAGTGTATCAGTTTTGTAGGAAAAGGTGTGAATGAGAGAAAATGGTAATCCAATTATTTAATAAGCCATTAAAATGATTAAACATGCTAAATCAATGTGTTGAAGCGCATGTGTACAAGTGTCACAAACGCGGGCGACTGAAAGTTAAAAGTTCAATCCGAGACTCATTCTAAGTGTAAACACATATTAGAGCCCCAGAGATGTATGTTTCAAAGCCTGCCATGAATAGAAAAGTCAGTGATGAGCACAGACAGTTTCAAGAAAAGTGGGGAGTGCAATATTTCTTTGTTCAGCACAGGGGCACCCCAACGTGTCTCATTTGCACTGAAAAAGTTGCGGTGCACAAGGAATACAATTTGAAACGTCATTATACTACGAGACATGCTGAGGAGTACGAAACATACTGAATATACACTGAAACATTGCAGTGTATATTCAGTGGCTCTTGATGAGATCACAGACACTGCCCAGCTCGCAATATATGTCTGTGGTGTTGATGCCAATTTTGAAGTGATGGAGGAGTTGCTCACAGTAATTCCAATGCATGGCCAGACCACCGCTAAGGAATTATTTCACCAGCTGTGTGATGCCATTGAGAATGCCGGTTTGCCATGGAAGAGCTTTGTTGGAATAACAACTGATGGAGCCCCATCAATGATGGGGAGGAGGAATGGACGGGTAGCACTTGTTCAGAAAAAACTGGAAGAGGAGGGTGTGGAGGAGGCCATAGCTCTGCACTGCATTATCCATCAGCAGGCCCTTTGCAGCAGATGCCTGAAGTTTGACAATGAGATGTCTGTCGTTGTGAAATCCATCAACCAAATCAGATCCAGGGGCTTAAAGCACAGAAGGTTCCGTGCTTTTTTATAGGACATGGAGTCAGAATATGGGGATGTGCTCTACTTCACTGAGGTACATTGGCTCAGCAGGGGAAATGTGTTGAAGAGATTTTTTGAGTGGAGAGCAGAAGTAAAAGACTTCATGGAGATAGACGGGGTTGCTGTTCCTGTGCTATGTGATCCCAAATGGCTAATGGACTTAGATTTTCTTGTTGATATCACACATGAGCTTAATGTACTGAACAAGAAGCTACTAGGCCAGGGGCAAGTTGCAGCACCAGTCGTTGTGTATGTAAACAATAAGGACCCCCTTCCCCCCCTGCTTATTCCTGATTCTTTTTTTGGGTCCTGCCAGTGTAGCGTGCGGCTAGCTAGCAATGTAGCCACGTTTCCGTGATGGGAATAATGTTGCAGTTCCTGACAAAGCTGTTAGTAACAAGCTGAAGTTCCAAATCGTGCATTTTGTGGTTGATGGATCTGGCGTTGGTCAAGAAGATACTCGGAAGCGGTGCTCTGTGCGCTTGCTACCTTATTTTAGCACCTAGGCCCGCCCGGCATTCCTGGTTTTTGCCTTCTTTCCCTTCACCGAGCCCGTTGTACTCTGAGTGGGCTTTCCTCGCAGATGATCGTAAATAACGATAAGACTGAGAAAACAAAACACCAAACTTGAGAGCAAAGAGCCGCAGCACCTGTGTGCGCCGCCATCTTGAAATCTCTCATTTTGGGTGGTAAACTGGATGGGACAATTAATTCTCAAGGGTCAAGACAAATGCACATCAATCAACCTTGTTGAGCACAAGTGGTAGACAAACTGGATATCCTAATAATGCTTATCACCTTTATATGTGCTTTAGCGTTGTTGAGCAGGCCCAGTGTTGTATGGCGGCTACAGTCTGCTCCAAGTGGGATGAGAGCCTTCAAGCGCTCCAGACATAGCCGCAGGTGAGCTCGTCTGCATACAACGTGAAGGGAAAAAGAAATATTTTTTAAACTACCGACGATCTTTGACAGCAGGACATTTCCAGCTATGAGACATGAAAGCTCCTAAAAATGTGTGGAATAACATTCCAATGTGGAAGAGGTCCACATTTGCCAGTATTAAAGGCACTTGACCCAGTTTCAACTGGGATTATCTGTTTAGTATGTTTAGGTAAAATTTTTATGAAGAAAAAAATATATAGACTTAATAACTATCTATTTATGCCTTTCCTATTTCTGCATCATCACCCTGTGACAATATATATAGACAGATAGACAGACAGACGGACGGACGGACGGACGGACGGACGGATGGACGGACGGACAGACAGACAGACAGACAGACAGACAGACAGACAGACAGACAGACAGACAGACAGACAGACAGACAGACAGACAGACAGACAGACAGACAGACAGACAGACAGACAGACAGACAGACAGACAGACAGACAGACAGACAGACAGACAGACAGACAGACAGACTACTTCGCGGTTCAGCCACCACGGATTCAGAGCGTCGCGTTTTTTTTTGGAAAAAAAAATACAAATATTACATTGAGACAACATATTTTACAGTGTTTTTTGTTATAACATGAATTTCACTCTCTACCCGTATTCTATATGGTGTACTGTATACAGGGGGGGTAAAAAAATAAAATAAAAAAAATAAATTTAATTCAAATTAAGCATTTTTGAAGGGACATCCCTACTTCTCTTTTGTACTTATCGCGGGTGGTCCTGGTCCCCATTAAACTTTGATACCTGCGTCATGTGTATGCTATTATTGGACCCAGAGCGTGGCCGGTCAATTTGCCTAAAGACGTTTAGCCGACTGACGTCTGGGCGAGTGCCAGCTCGATGAGGCTTCGTCTGGCCGAACGTAGAGTTAGCCGAGCCAATAGTTAGCAGACCGGATAACCAGCCGAAGGACGTTGCGCCGACGCGCTTGCCCCAACCCCGGTCGTGTGTGTGTACATGTTTGTCAACCTGGGCCCGCGGGCCATATATGGCCCGTTACAGATAACAACATTCATTCAGAGTAAAAAGGGCATTTATTCACGGCCAAACACACGTAGAACAGTACGTGACCGAGGGAAAAAAGTAGTTATAAGAGTAGCTTTTGTAATGAAATTGTAAATCCAGGAATCCTGCTCCAGAAAATTTACACCAGCATAGAAAACATTGAGATTTATCTTTGAATTGAGGTTCTCAACAAATCAGTTTGAATAAATATTTCCAAAAATAATGGGAAATTATTTAAAATTAAAATTGGCGCACATCACTATAAGTGTTCAATAGCATTTTCAGGTATTGTTCTCTAAGCCCTCTAGTCTGTATTTTGATAAGTCTTCTAGTGTTTTTTTCTCACGTAGCAAGAGCGTGTGTATGTGTACATATATAAGAATATATAAGAACAGACGAGAGGGCTTAGAGAACAATGCCTGAAAATGCTATTGAACACACTTACTAGTGATGTGTGCCAATAAGAACAATATTTTAATTTTAAATAATTTCCCATTATTTTCGCAAATTTGCTGAGAACCTTAATGCAAAGATTAATCTCAATGTTTTCTATGCTGGTGTAAATTTTCGGGAGTAGGATTCCTGGATTTATAATTTCATTACAGTACCTACTGTTATAACTTCTTTTTTTCTGTCATTATAGTACAGTGGTACCTCGATTTACGATCGTAATCCGTTCCGAGATCGTATGACAAGCATATTGTAACTCAAGCGGACGTTTCCCATTGAAATTAATTAAAAACAAATTAGTTCGTTCTAACCCTCTGATAAAATACCAAAAAATGATTGGAAAATAGGTTTTATTTCTTCTAATTCGCCATATATTGACAAAGTACTAAATAACAAGTGGATTAATAGTGATAAAAAGTGTTTAATAGATGTAAAATTAGACGCATTTGGCGGAGGGGAGAGACAATGACACACACGGAGGCGGAGGCTGTCCGGGGGGACTTTATCCACGGCAACAACGCACTTGTAAACTAACAAACTAATTTAAATTGACCTGGATAACTATATACAGACACTCGACTTTTAATGTAACTTCACACAAAACTGAATTCTATTTTTGTTTTAATCTTTTTTTTACCTTAGTTCTACGGGTTGACCCCACCCAGACGTTTTGCCGGAGTCTTCCAAACTAGCGCATAAAGAGTTCTTTGTTTTTGTCTCCCCTTCAAAATATTTCGATAATGACTGAAGAATATGACATATTTTACTCATTCTTTTTAGTATAGCTGTTTCATTTAATATTATATTTTACTCATTCTTTTTAGTATAGCGGTTTCATTTTGATATTGCATTTTACTCATTCTTTTTGTTGTGGCGGTCTTGTTTTGGTATCACCACTGCAGGGTTCAGCTCCTGTTCTCAACTCAATTACAATATGAACAAAAGGATTGGTATTTGTCTGAGATTCTTCAATTACAATATGAAGAGAAGGATTGGTCTGAGATTCTTCAATTAGAATATGAACAAAAGGATTGGTCTGAGATTCTTCAATGTTAACAAAAGGCTCTTTCTGAGATTCTTGTTTCAAGGCTGGATTCACACTGATAAGAGAACAGATAGAGAAGGACTTCAGAGGGCAGAGGAAACAAAGAGCAGGGCGGATGGTCCCGCGGAGACAGAGGTCTGGATGATGTGGATTCGAGGCTGGAAGATGTGAAGTCCGAAGAAACCCCCCTCGCAGCAGTCATGGACCAGTCCGCATCTCATTGTTAATCAGCGAATGAATATGCATTTTTGCTATACTATAACTGGGCAAACGCAGGTTTGGACAATGTTTTTTCCATCCTCCGCTTGGGACATTAACACTCAGCGGGCTTATTCTTTGGGAGGGAGACCCGGAGCTCTGTATGAATCAATTTGAATGGAATAAATCATCTGTGGATAAACTCGCTCAACCCTGGTTTGTCTCCTCCGATGCTGAACACCATCCATTGTTAGAAAAACTGCTGAGCAGGAAGGTGAGATCCGAGCTCGCCAGGCTCAGATCAGGCTACAGCAGGAAACTAAACAGCTACCTGTCCAGGATCGATCCAGGAATACAAGATGCCTGCCCAAAATGCAACTTTTCCCCCCACAATACTGAACATCTTTTTTCGTGTACAAATGACCCCACAAATCTAACCATCCAAGACCTCTGGACAAGACCAAAGTTGGTCGCAGAATTTTTAAAACTAGACGATTAAGAGAACATTTGTAACCGTTTTTTCTATCACTACGACATACAACACAACACAGAACAAAAAGAAGCTTGACCCCCAGAATTCAGTACCAGAGAGGCTAATCAATCAATCAACCATCCATTGTTAGACGGGATAAGACAGAGTTAAGGAATGGGAGTAAGGTGATATATTTATAGTCTAACAATTTTGGTGACCCAGTCTGTGAGTCGGTTGCGTAGACAAATAGGGGTTAAGGCCAATAACCCCGTCCGTGAACCAGGGAAGGAGACTGCGTATGTAGACATATGGGTTAAGGCCAGCCGCGGACTCTAAAACACGTCGGCGAACGTGGAGTCGCGGTTATCGAAACACGTCAGCGAACGTGGAAGTAAGGAAAAGTTAAACACGTCAGCGAACGTGGAAGTAAGGAAAGGTTAAACACGTCAGCGAACGTGAGAGCACGTCAGCGAACGTGAGAGCACGTCGGCGAACGTGAGACCTTTCTCTTGGAACTACTCCGACAGGCGCCTGATCAACTGAAAGGTAAGCAGAATACCTATTACTGAAACGTTAAAATTCTGCTATTGGATATTTAAATTATGGAGAAGTCACTATAGAAAGGGGATATCGGGAATAGGAGATTCCGAAAAGGTTGTAATATACCTGGAGTCGGAATTAAGGATTCCAGAACGGTCGTTTTGAGATAGCGGAAACGGTCGTATAAAAACAAAGGAAGAAGAGATTCCGGAAAGAGTTGTATTCTACAGAGTTATTTTAAAGTCTTCAGCAGGGAAACGACTGGGTCCACAGATGTTTGATTCCTAGAATTGATTCAAAAAAAAAAAAAGTAACAATAATAATAATTCTAATTCCTAGAATTGAACATACTAAAATTCTAAATTTATCCGGAGACTTGATCTAGATTAAATTGGTGAAAATGGAAGGACGTGAGAGTGCGGGAGAATGTGGAGAATGGAATGAATTGACAATTTTGTATGCAGATGTGGAAGCACAGGTTCTGAGGGGTGTTCAAGTTAAAAAACAACCCAAAATTAGACGTGAGTTGGTGTTACGGCTGGCAGCCTGGACACACACTATGTAGGTGTGTGCTTTCTTTTCTTTACAGGTATCTGCAGCTGTGGCTCCACCCCTGTGACAGAGCCCTGCCCAGGCCAACACAGCTGTAATTAATTCCCCAATCATCCCTCCTGCCCTTATTTAAACCCTTTTCAGTTGTCAGTTTTTCCCTTGCCTTCGCCCTTGTCCTTGATGCGTTGATGCCTTGCTGAGTTGCAGGCTTGTGAGTATGTTACTCCCTGTTATATTTTGCATGTGTTGTTAATGATTTTTGGGTTGCATAGGGGGACTTGAGATAAGTTTAGACACCTTTGGGTATTCATATAGTTTGTGCATTTAGACACAGTTATTCCCCTGTCTAGATTATATTACATCAGTTTAACAGTGGCATCCTTCGGTCTTATTTCCTGTATTTTGTGGGTGTTCATTTGGACACCTGTCTGGGAGGGGGTTTTACCGTGTTTATTTGAGGGTGCCACTTTAATATCTCGTACTTCCTCTATGTTATCCCGTAGTCTGTTTTAATGACTTTATTGTAAATAAAAATAACTGAAGGCTACTTGCAGTGTTTGTCCGACATCCTCTTTACCAGAACCTGTCTGCTGTGATAGTTGCGACTCCCTGGTAGATAATACCCCAGGGGGAGTCGTAACAGTTGGTAAAACAATTTTGTACTTTAAAAGGAAATGTACATTTTGTAGGTCAAAAGCATGAATGGAATATGAATAATTTGTCCATTGCTTTGCGGAAAGTAGAGCGTGACGTCACAGCTAAGGAGGTGGAAGTACGAAGGAGAAAAGAGGAGGTGTGGAGGTGGAGGCGGGGGCCGATACTGAGAAAGGAGGAGGAGTTGGAACAGCATAGATTGGCAATACACAACCTGGTAATTGCGTCAACAGCTTTGGCTGCGGTGAGGGCCCCCACCCAGATCGAACCAACTTTGACTCTTGTACCTTCGGCACCTCCACTGAATAATAAAGCTCCATTAAAACCTCACGGTATACCCATACAAGCACCAATAGTGACTTTAGGTGGACGATTGATCCTTGACGTTGAGAATGAGGAGGAAGCTATGTCCTCCGAGGCAAAAGGCCTCATAGGAAAAGCATGTAATCTCGAACATGTGAGAGATAGGACAGAACAATCCAGAGTTGACTTGACTGACCGAGAGGACAATGATGAAAAATAAATGACCAAAGAGACTCGACAGAAAAATGAAATAATGAAAGGTAGGAAAAAAGGAAAAGATGACTTGACTGACAATCTTATACTGTTTGAGGACGCGAATCGACTATCAGACTATAACTCAGATAATGATTCAGACATTGCAGGTGAACGGGAGAATGAGAGTGTGGACATGTATAAACAGGCTCTACCAGATTCGGGATCTCATTACGCCCTTCGCCCACGTAACAATGGGGCGAAAGAGACACCAGACAAGACTGTCGCGCCAAAACCAAAGCCCAGCGCAAAGCGGGTACAAGCTACATCTGGAGGTATGTATCCCCTCCGCCCTCAGGGAGCAGACATGATATTTGAACCTCTTGGTCTTAGAGATGTGGCTACATTGGCTGACCAACTCCCTCCAATGGCGAATGGAGGAAGTACATGGCTGATGAAGTTTTTGGCCCTAATGAGCGGACAGAGTTGTGCGCTTGGTGACATGAGACAGGCCATATCAGCTTCCTGCTCTCATCATCAGTTACAAATGATAGAGGAGGAAGCAGCAACTATCAGGTACCCACACGAAACCCCATTGTCCCAGGTATCGGGCGCCTTATTTACGGCAATTAAAAATACCTTCCCAAGATCCCATGACATGGCTCCAACCGTGTTTCCATACATCGATGGAGTGGGAGGTCCGATACACTATGAAAAGTGTATTAATGCCTGGATAGAAAGTACCGGCCGACACCCATCGGGCAGATTAGATAATATCCTCTTATTCCGAACAACTGTTGTCGAGGGTCTTCCAGAACCTGTGAAAAAGGAGTTGAGAAAGGACCCTGACTTGTTGACAGGTGATGAACCTAGGTTTAAACGTCACCTGTCTCACCATTGTAAGATGTATGATAACGAGAAGGTAAAAGAAAAAGCCGAGTCGCAAAATATGAATTCTGCTCTGGTAAAATTCCAACTTTCCAAATTTCATAGTGAATCCAAAAAATCTAAACAGGAAAAGACAGACCAATCTGCCCAGATGTTTCAGGGCCATGGTGGGGCTCGAGATGGTGGTCAGTTCCATGATGGATACGGTGGTCGCAGTTGTGGTTTCTCTGGTGGCCGGGGAAAATGGTACTCGAGACTGGGCCAACAAGAACTGTTTTACATGTGGCCGTCCTGGACACTGGAGACATGAGTGTCCCAGTCAGCGACAGCACCCACGGCAACCCCCAACACAACAGGGGGAGCCACCACATCAACAGCGGCCCACGCGCGGAGCAAGAGGCACTGGCAGACCATGGCGGTCAGAGCAGCCAGCTCAGTCAACTGGACAATATTACCAGGGTGGAGATGATCCTCACAGTCAATGGGATCCTCCACACTCCGAACAGGGGTGCCCGAGAGGCTCGGGAAGCAGGGGAACGGAAGACCCAATGCTTCATATGAGAATCAACGGCGTCCAAACATCAGCTTTGGTGGACACGGGAGCAACACACTCATCTTTGAACATCCCGCTCACAGCCAGTTGTCTCTCCTCTTCAACCATAACTTTGGTCGGCTTCTCGGGATCTCCTCAAGCTCTGCCTATTACCAGACCGCTGCGAACGGAAATACCCCACCTGAAACAGACTCTATTCCATTCCTACGTCCATTCACCCCAAACACGTGAATTTAATGGGAAGAGACTTGTTGATGTCTATTGGAGCAACAATCTTATGTGGGCCGGATGGCCTCACAGTGACTTTACCAAATGGTGCAAAGATTCCGTGTTCGCAACCAGTACGAACATGTGGACAATGGGTGATGTGTCCCTTGCAACAAGACACCGAGGTAGCAACAATCTATTGGTCATGTCTTGAGCCTGAAACTCCGGCCACTGGGGGACTGTTGTCTGTTTATCACCAGTGGAAATCATTCATTGATTCACTCCGGCCTTACCATCCGCCCAAGGATGACTTTCATTGTACTTTGTTTTATGACACAGAAGATGACTTAGTCTATCGAGACCGTTTTCAGAAGGTTCTTGGAACACCCTGGCAATTGAAATCCACCAAAATAATTTTGGGTCCAGAAGGCGTAGCTTCATATGTTGATTTGGACGAATCGCAAAAAGTGTGGTACAAAATGTCGGATACAGCCGACCCCCACATTTCTTTGGCTCTGTCTCATGGTCACGAAGCTCGTCAACTCGGTCCAATGGTCAAGAAACTTCTTAAAGTCACTGACTGGCAGTCCACTGACCTACCAGGGCTGACTTATTCCAAATTGCATGACTCTTATCAGATTGACCCACATGCCCCATTGATAGACTCCATTTTGGAGGAACAAATCTTGACTCGAGAACATGGCAGGGAATTGACTGATCACCACCAGACAGAGGACTTACTGAAAACTATTCCGGACACATTGTGGTCATCAGGACCATTTGATGTTGGACATTGTGTTAAAATTCCACCTGTAAGGTTAAAATTAGATGAGAGTGCCATCATCCACAGGCCACAATATAGAGGGACCCCAGATGCGGACAAAGGTATGGAAGACACTCTGGGTGGACTGTGGGACGCAGGTGTGATAGAACTTTCTAACTCACGATAGAACACGGCATTGCGACCTGTACTTAAGGCGGACGGACAGAGTTACCGTATGGCACATGACCTTAGACCTGTAAACGACGCGACGCTGACTCCGATCCTACCAGTATCCAACCCCCATAGAATGTTGACTTCGCTCAGTCCAGTGTATCAATGGTTTACTTGTATTGATCTAGCTAACGCCTTTTTCTGTGTACCTTTGCATCCTTCAGCCAGACAGTACTTTGCGTTCACCTATCGTGGTGTCCACATACAGTATCAGCGCCGGCCACAAGGGTTTAAAAACTCACCTGGTATTTTTAATCAGTGTCTGAAGGACCTGTTACAAGACCTAACGTTACCTGAAAACTCTGTTCTTTTACAGTATGTGGATGACCTTTGCATTGCGACAACCACTTCTGAAATCTGTCTGGCGGTCACTAGGATGGTCCTGCTAAAACTTCATAATATTGGTTTCAAAGTGTCAAAGAAGAAGCTTCAGTGTTGTCGAAGAGAAGTAACTTTTCTAGGCCGTGTTGTGTCAGCCAAAGGACTGTCCGTGTCACCTGAACATCGAAAAACCATTTTGTCTCATTCCCGGCCCCAAACCGTCAAAGACATGTTGTCATTTCTGGGTCTCTGTGGCTACAGTAGGACCTATATACCATGTTATGTGGACAAGACACATACACTTCGCGTTCTGGTAAAAGACAAAGGTGTTAAGAATCTTAGAGCACAACTTGATTGGACAAAAGAAGCAGATGAAACCTTTGTGTCTCTGGTTCAAGAACTGGCCTCTGCGGCTGCGCTGGCCAACCCTGATTTCGACAAACCTTTCCATCTTGATGTGTCTAACTCGGTGACTACAGTAAATGCTGTTTTTTTTCAGAAGGTTTCGACGACTAGGCGGGTATTGATGTATTGTAGCGTAACACTAGATGGTGTTGAGCTTCGTCAACCAGAGTGTACTCGTTATGCAGCAGGGCTCGCTAAAGTGCTTCTTAAAACAGCTCATACAGTGATGGGACATCCCATATATGTTCTGACTGATCATGGGGTATCGGCGTATGTGGCTTCATCAGCATTTACCTTATCATCGCTTCGACAGTCTAGACTTTTACGTATTCTCACAGCTCCAAACATCAATTACGTTCACACAGGTATCAATATGGCGGATAACATTCAGCTAGGACCACATGAATCTGCTATGAGGGTAATCACCAAAGGTACGTTCGGCCTGATCTCAATACTAAACCGCTTACTTTTGGTCGCATTATGTTTACAGATGGTTGTTGTTGTTGTTGCACTACAAGCGCCTGAGGATTGCCCTCAGATAGCGCTAGACCTGCCACTGGAACGCGGATTATTTCATCCGGGGGGTAGTCGGAGGTGAGGGGCAGTCAAATATCTCCGGCTGGATGAAAAACGTAGGGTGCCACGTTCCTTGTTGGCAGCTCTGAGTAGTATTTGTTGGAATTCGCAGGCCGCGGCGAGCGGCCTCTCAGGAGACACCACGTGAAGGTTTCCAACTTTGTCTCCCGATGGTTGTTGTTGGAGAGACCATTCAGGACGTCTCCGTGCGGCGGCTGCCGTAGTGGATAGCAAGGGAGATGACTTCGTGCATTGCGCATCTTCTATACAGACCACTAACCAGTCTGCCCAAGCGGCTGAACTGTTGGCCCTCTGTTTGGCCTTGGAGACCGCAACAGGTCATCCAGTTACTATTTATAGTGACTCGGCTTATGCAGTTTCGCCCGCTGTCATTGACCTCCCTGAATGTGAACGCGATGCTTACACCACGGCCAAAGGTCAAATCATTGCACACAAAGATATCATGTTGCGTTTGCGCGAAGCCATGTCCCTTCCGTCTCAATTGGCGATTGTTAAAGTTCCTGGTCACTCCAAATCTACATCTTTTACATCTAGGGGTAATCATGCGGCTGATCAGTTAGCAAAATCAATAGCGGGGTACGGGGTAGATAATCCTTCTAATATGGTTGTATTGGCATCGGACCACCACTCAGATCCGGTGCATGAGAGTTTGTCTGTGGATGTGATTCTGGAAGCCCAGCAGTCTGCTTCTCCGGAGGAACGGACTGTGTGGGCGCATGCGGGTGCTGTGAAACGTGTGGATGGTGTATGGGTGGGTCCCACGGGATGTCCGGTAAATCCCATGGGACCATTATCTGTGTCTGTCTTGACGGAGGCCCACTCACCTGCTCATGTGGGCCCCCAGGCGATGATGACTAAATTGACTAACTGGTGGCACCCACACTTGTCTTCCCTTGTGTGGCGGCACGTTAACGACTGTCGGACCCCCGAGTGGGAGGAGCTTGACTTCCACCCGACTGGGACTGTTTTGACACTTTTTTTTTCAGACATCTATGTTTTTCAACGCCAAACCGACCCTTAAACCCAGATCAGGTGATTTTCATCCAGCCCTCTGGCCAGGTGCTGAGATCACCATTGACTTTACGGACATGACTCAACAAGTAAAAGGGAAAAGATATCTTCTGGTCATTGTAGACGCATTCTCTCATTGGCCGGAGGCGTACCCATGTGCTAAAGAGGACTCAACAGCAGTCATTAAGGCTTTAGTGACTCATTATATACCTTCACATGGTTTTCCTGCACTCATTAGATCGGATAATGGTACTCACTTTAACAATAAGGTCCTACAGAAGGTTGAAAGCATGCTGGGCCTTAAACATCGTTTCGGTTGTGTTTACCACCCACAAAGCCAAGGTAAAGTTGAACGAATGAATCGTACATTGAAAGAGAAATTGGCAAAAAAAATGTACACCACCAAAATGTCTTGGCTTCAAGCCCTCCCATTGGCTTTACTCTCTATCCGTCAAACCATCAACAAAACCACAAATTTTGCCCCATTTGAATTGCTTACGGGCCGGTTGATGCCCGGTCCCAGTTCCTCACTCACCCCGTATGAAGAAGTACCGTTACCCGATCTCTCGCATGCAGCATATTGGTCTCAATTGCATTCTCTGGTATCTAGTATTTCTGCACAGGTAGAGGAGACTGCTGCGGCTGCACGGGATCACCCACAGGAGGAACCCACAATTTCAACCCACGTTCTTCTCAAAGTTCTATCCCGGAAGTGGTTGGAGCCCAGGTGGACAGGTCCCTTCAAAGTGACTGCACGTACATCAAAGGCAGTTCAACTTGAACATAAGGGAAAGAAGTGGTTTCATTATTCCCAGACTAGACCTGTGGATCCACCTAACCCATAACCACACACTCCACCACAGGATCCTCCAAAGGGGACTTTTGATTCTCCCGGGATCCGGACACATATATCTAAACATGAAACCTAGTTCCTGCTCTGGACTGGGCTTATCCCAGTCCAAGAGAGGGAAGTGTTGTACAGGATGTGTTTGCTTAGTGATTATTGTTTTAATCTTTCTCTTGTTATTTTTTGAAGGAGCACTTCATTTGTGTATGTCATACTCCTGTTGGGCAATCTACAATCAGACGGATGCGGCTCCAATGACATTGACATCTCCAACGAAAGGGACACCATTGGTACACAAGCGATTTAAAAGACCTGCAACCTCAGTTCGGTATGGAGGTCTTAGAAGACGCCCATCCAAAGTAGTGTTTGGGAGTTTTTTGCTGGTAAGCCATGATCCGTGTGCCCCGGATCGGACAAGATACTGGACGGACATAGTAAATCAAAGGATAATATATGACAATAGGCTATGGTTTTGTTACAACGATACGTTCGAAATTCGCATGTTTATTCCATACGCTGCGTTATACTAAAAAAATAATGGAAGAGGTTCGGATTGGGGAAACAGATACCAATGGTATATTGATGCTAGGCCGTACCAGGACTCAAGGGGGTAATTGGGCACACACCTTTGTAATGGATCAGTCGACCCTTTGGTCACCTGGTACTTATGGCTGGTCAAAAATAGCTAAAGAATGGCAAAAGAGGGTTTCAAATTTTTCTGTTGATAATTCTGGTTTGTATCTCAGGATAAATGAGTCGGAAGGCACTTTACCTCTGTGGAGGGAGGGGGACTGGACTTCATCGTCCACAAAGTGTAGCTTCCTGAACCTGTGTGTATGGTGTTCGGACCCCGATCCATGCTGGTCAGTGGGGATATGTAAAAAACCCAATACTACTCAGGCGAAAATCGGCAAGGTGATTCCATCATTTGTATCTCCTAGATCGAGTAAAGTCCAGATAATTCATGGCAAACCATCAGTGGACGAGTGGTTTAGAATGACTACAGGTATTTCAGCGTTATCTAACAATTGGCTGTTAATGGCGGAACAAGCTGCCAGCGAAACCCGAAATGATTGTCTCGTATGTATGGGTGCCCGACCCGTACTCCGTATCATTTCGGCCCCAATTGATAAAGAATGTATTGTGGACCTCCTAAAAAACACCAATCCAACCTTTAAGTGTTCTAAATACGATTTGATATTCCCACTTACCCAAGAGAACAAAGAAAAACACATTTTTGACAAATCAGTAGCACGGCAAAATTTTACCTGCCTCAAATTACAAGGGACTGGAACATCATTGGGAAGCATTCCGTCTGACTGGTGTGTATCAAATATGTTTTTCCCGGGACCATACCCCTTATCCCAAACTGACATCTGGTTATGGTGTGGAAGTGATAAGTTGTATGATAGATTGCCCACAAATACTGCGGGTGTGTGTTCTGTGGTGTCTTTGTTACTTCCAGTTTCTGTTTCCTCAGTGAATCTCACAGCTGAAATAAGGTTACCTCCAAACCTGAAGGAGGTCTTGCATCGCCAAAAGAGAGCACCACACACCTGGATGGGTAACTCCGATCCCACCTATATTGACGCCATAGGTGTCCCCCGTGGCGTTCCCAATGAGTATATAGTTGCTAATCAGGTTTCAGCAGGATTCGAAAGTATTCTAATTTGGGTAACTCCCAACAAAAATGTTGATCGCATCAATTACATTCATTACAATGTCCAGCGACTTGGCAATTACACGGTTGGTTCGTTAGAGGCGGTACGTGACCAGTTAGCGGCAACATCCCTCATGGCCTTCCAAGATCGTATAGCATTAGACATGTTATTGGCTGAGAAGGGTGGTGTGTGTGCTATCTTTGGTGATGCCTGTTGTACTTTCATTCCCAATACCACTGCTCCAAATGGACGTCTCACCAAAGCTTTAGAAGGCCTCCGAACCCTGACTAATAAGATGGCCGATCAGTCAGGTGTGGACACCTCAATCTCAGACCAATGGAGGGATTATTTTGGTGCCTGGAAAGGTTTGATAGGCAACATCCGTATATCTGCTGTAGTGCTCATTACTCTGCTTATTCTCTGTAGCTGTTATATTTTCCCCTTAGCTCGTACTCTAGTTACTCGATTGATCGATAAAGCAGTGGGACCAGGCCCTAGAGGTCAGTATACCCAGTTGAGCCAAACTGACCTCTCTGGACCCCCCGCTGGGCACGTGTTCATGGATATACTAATGTAGTGCTTCTTTGTTTTTATACTAATGTAGTTTTTCATTTCATTTCACACTAACCTGTGTGGTGTTGTTGATGTGGTCTCTTTAGGAGACCAAGAGAGGGAATGAAGAATATGACATATTTTACTTTCTTTTTAGTATAGCTGTTTCATTTTGATATTACATTTTACTCGTTCTTTTTAGCATAGCTGTTTCATTTTGATGTTATATTTTACTCATTCTTTTTAGTATAGCGGTTTCATTTTGATATTGCATTTTACTCATTCTTTTTGTTGTGGCGGTCTTGTTTTGGTATCGCCACTGCAGGGTTTGGCTCCTGTTCTCAACTCAATTACAATATGAACAAAAGGATTGGTATTGGTCTGAGATTCTTCAATTACAATATGAACAGAAGGATTGGTCTGAGATTCTTCAATTACAATATGAACAGAAGGATTGGTCTGAGATTCTTCAATTACAATATGAACAAAAGGATTGGTCTGAGATTCTTCAATGTTAACAAAGGGCTCTTTCTGAGATTCCTGTTTCAAGGTTGAATTCACACTGAGAAGAGAACAGATAGAGAAGGACTTCAGAGGGCAGAGGAAACAAAGAGCAGGGCGGATGGTCGGAACTTCATAGGACCCGCGGAGACAGAGGTCTGGATGATGTGGATTCGAGGCTGGAAGATGTGAAGTCCGAAGAAACCCCCCTCGCAGCAGACATGGACCAGTCCGCATCTCATTGTTAATCAGCGAATAAATATGCATTTTTGTTATACTATAACTGGGCAAACGCAGGTTTGGACAATGTCTTTTCCATCCTCCGCTTGGGACATCAACACTCAGCGGGCTTATTCTTTGGGAGGGAGACCCGGAGCTCTGTATGAATCAATTTGAATGGAATAAATCATCTGTGGATAAACTCGCTCAACCCTGGTTTGTCTCCTCCGATGCTGAACACGCTCCATTGTTAGACGGGATAAGACAGAGTTAAGGAATTGGAGTAAGGTGATATATTTATAGTCTGACATGACGCACACAAATATCATCAACATACGAGTAATCCAAGTTTTAGAATTTGCGCATCACATCACGTATCTTCAAGGCACGCGTGTTCTCCGCATTGTACACTAGTAGCGGCTAAATTTTACAGTCACCGCTCACATTAGCACACAACGCTAGCGTTAAGCGGTCCTTCATGAGTTTGTGTCCCGGTATTCCCTTCTCCTCTGCCACGATGAATGTCCGCCTGGGCATCCTTTTTCAAAAAAAGACCAGTTTCATCGCAGGTGAAAACTTGCTGGGGGATGTAACTTTCCTCGGCGATAATCAAGGCAAATGTCTTGATGCGTCCTTCTGCTTAAGGATGGTGGAAATGGTTGACGTATTCTCAGTGGCACGTACCCCACTCATATTTTTCAATTATTCCGTGTTTTGTGTCCATTATCAACGCCTTTTCTTTGCAAAACTCTGCCAATCCATGGTAAAATTGTTTACCTGGTATGTAAATGTAACCAACGCAGGGAAAAAGCGGGCGGGTGGTGAAATGCAAAGTCCGCCCAGTGGTCGTAGAAATATTTTATACACCAAAGAGATGCAAAAAAAAAAACAGTGCCAGGGCCACCTGGCTTGGTCGCATCACAAAATTTTGATCGTATCGCGAATTATTCGATCAAAATTTTCGTCATAAGACAAGAATGTCGTATGACAACAATGTCGTATGACAAGAATGTCGTATGACAACAATGTCGTATGACAACAATGTCGTATGACAACAATGTCATATGACAACAATGTCGTATGACAACAATGTCGTATGACAACAATGTCGTATGACAACAATGTCGTATGACAACAATGTCGTATGACAACAATGTCATATGACAACAATGTCGTATGACAACAATGTCGTATGACAACAATGTCGTATGACAACAATGTCGTATGACAACAATGTCGTATGACAGAGCGGTCCTATCACAAGGTTCAACTGTACTTACTGGTATAACTACTTTTTTTCTTCTGTCACGTACTGTTCTGCGTGTGTTTGGCCGTGAATGAATGTCCTTGTTATTCTAAATGTTGTTATCTGTAACGGGCCGTATATGGCCCGTGATCCGAGGTTGAAAAACATGTACACACACACAACCAGGGGCAAGCGCGTCGGCGCAATGCCCTTCGGCTGGCTATCCGGTCGGCTAACTATTCGTTCGGCTAACTCTATGTTCAGCCAGACGCCCCCTCAGCAATCTGGCCCTCGCCCAGACGTCCGTCCGGCTAAACGTCTTTAGGTAAATCGACCGGGTGCCGACCCAGAGACTTGGGGAACACTACGTATACTAAGGGCATATTTCCTGACTGTGCTTAGGTTAGTTCCTTTTTGAATTTGTCTATGTGGAGAAAACACCCTCCATTTTGGATCACAAAAAGGAAATTATTGTTATTATTTGCTATTATGAAATAAAACAAAATTCCGCTTTGACTTTTTTCTTTTTATTTCTTGTTCGAAAGTGACAACTATTGCAGTAATATGAACCAGCAAAAAAGTCGACATATTTCGACATTAGAAGCTATTTGGCCGCCACAACATCTTAAACTTCTGGTAAGAAAATGTCAATATATGTCGTTAAAAAGCATTGGGTTCTCATCAAGATAGACTTGCTTCTTTTTTCAAATTGAATAATTTGATATTTTACATTTACAAAGACAGGCATATTAACTTATGATATTGACTCTAATAATATGCTTTTATTGGATTGGATAACTTTATTCATCCAGTAGCAAGAGGGTGATTAGACAGAACAGCAAAGCAAAAGCACAAAGTACAAAGCAAATCAAAGTAAATAGAATCATCAAAACATTAAGACATAAAAGCAGCAAAAACACAAAACGAGCAAGAGTGGACAGAGCTACCGCCGGCTGCCGCTTAAACAGCGCCATTTTGGTTACGGTAGCTAAATTGGACTCAAAAAGACATTGTAAAGTTGGACAAAAACTGATACCACACACAGGAAGTCTTCCAGGCGATGGGGAACTTCTGCAGACTGTGACCGAGGTGGATAATGTGCAGAGTCGCTCTTCCAAGCATATCCGTACAGTTCCTCAGTAGTCTGAAGCTGAAGAAAACGGCAGCAGGGCAGAACTCCTCGACTCCGTTGCTGGTAAGCGCCCACAGCTCTTCCATCGTATCCCACGATGGAATGGTTGGTCAGAAGCATTGCCTTTTCTCCCGGCACTTTTGTCCAGCTCCTAAACTCCGGCGGCACCGAGGTGTTGCTCCTTCTGCTACGTATTGTAACAGCTATTCCCATGTGTGTGACATTGTAAGCATGGCTGGCTGGTTCCAAAAAATAAGTAGCCGAAAGAAGCCAGGCTAACAGAACAAGGAAAGTTGTAAAAACATTATAGTATAAAGTACAAAGTAAAGTAAAAAGGAATGTATTAAGAAAGATTAAAATGTAATTTAAAAAAAAGATAGAAGGGCTGTAAAACATGAAAAAGATAAGAGTGTACAGAGCTACTCCCACCGGCTCCCGCTTGAACGGCGCCATCTTGGAAAAAATAAATAAATACATTAAAAAAAAGATGATGAATTTATGATATTGACCCTAATAATATGCATACAGTATCTCAGAAATATCAAGTAATGATTTTTCTTGAGATTCTCTCTTCTAAGTAACACATTTGTACTACCTATTAAAATCATAAATATGGAGGTGAAAATTGTAAATCAGGGGGTAGCTTTTTTTGCGAGAAATCGTCAAATTAAACTATTTTGCGAGTAAATACGGTATTTAATTCCTGTTAATAAAACTTTGATGAGAACGACTTTATAATGTTAATTTCGGCGACAGTTGGAAATTAAAACATTTTCAGATACTTGTGTGCCTTGAGATTTTGTTGAATGCAAAAAGTATGCCGCAGCTTAAAAAAGGTTGGGAAACCCTGTGGGAGAGGGATGATGACCACCACCAAACATGTTTACGTACTCCAGTTGGGCTCTCCAAACTAAAGATCAAGCCCCCTAAGCGGCTATCCTGAGGCAAGAAAAGCTGACAAGTCATGATGTCACGTTAGTCAGGACAAACGGTCCCAGTCTCAGGGTGTACAGGAAGGCATGAGAATGCACTTCAAGGAGATATAAAAAAAACATTCGCACAGCTACACAAAATATATGATAATGAAGACAAGGATTGTGAGCGACACCAGTCCAAAGATTTACACACTTTGGGAATTCGGAAGCCTGTTCTGATGATGATAAAATTTCTACCAATTTGTTCTCAAATATGATGCAAAAAAGTGAAAGCATTTGAAAGAAATAAAGCCATTCTAATGACACCACAACTCCTAACTAGAAACAAAATAAAAACTCTCTCCCCACATCGAGAGAGAAATTGAACCTTCCCAACGATTGTCATCATTTTCTAAAAACTTGCTTGTAAGGCATAGTAAGCATGAAGCGAGTTCACAAATTGAATGCGGAGAGGAGCAACATTAAAATATATTGGCACAGCGACAAATGAGTTGAAAGCTTTGTCCGCCAAGACATTTGCCAACTTCCACAATGCCTTCAAGGAACAATAGGAAAACACAACTTCAACTTTTTATTCTCTCTTATGACAAACTCAAATTCATCTGGATCCATTAAAAACAAATAATACATTTTATTTGAAAAATAATTTGGCATGTAAGATTTTTTTTTGCTGCTTCTGACGTAAGGTGTGGCTCTTTGACAGCTACAATTTGAAAATGTTGGCTCTGTGTACAAGGGTTTGTTTGCCACCCCTGTTAAAGATGTACAGTTGTGGTCAAAAGTTTACATACACTTGTGAAGCAAATAATGCCATGGCTCTCTTGAGTTTCCAGTTATTTCTACAACTCAGATTTTTCGCTGATAGTGATTGGAACCAATACTTCTTTGTTTTTTTTATGACTTTATCACGGGTGAACGGAAAAAAATGATCAAATCTGCTGGGTCAATAATATACATGCAGCAACGCTAATATTTGGTAACTTGTCCCTTGGCCATTTTTACTTCAATTAGGTGCTTTTGGTAGCCATCCACAAGCTTTTGGCAAGATTCTGGTTGAATCTCTGACCACTCCTCTTGACAGAATTGATGCAGTTCCGTTAAATGTGATGGTTTTCTGACATGGACTTGTTTCTTCAGCATTGTCCACAAGTTCTCAATGGGATTTGAGTTGGGACTTTGGGAAGCCCATTCGAAAACCTTAATTCTAGCCTGATTTAGCCATTCCATTACCACTTTTGAAGTGTTTGGGGTCATTGTCCAGTTGGAATACCTAACTGTGCCCAAGACCCAATCTTTGGGCTGATTACTTTATGTTATCTTGAAGAATTTGAAGATAATCCTCCTTCATTATCCCATTTACTCTCTGTCAAGCACCAGTTCTCTTGGCGGCAAAACAGCCCATCAGCATAATACTACCACTGTAAGATTATATCAGTTTTTGTGAGTATAAAAGCATTGTTCTCATACGAACTGTAAATGGCTGAGTTGTCAGCATAAACACTCAACAGTCTGACTGATTAATCAATCTTAGTCTTGTGATTGAGTTGACATGTCAGCACAAACCCTCAACTGTCCGACACTGATCAATTACTGTTTGCCCTGCAAATGACTGAAACATATCTGTCCAAAGTCCTGGTGACAACTGTCAGTTTTGCCTGTATTTAAGACTCACTCACTGGTAATCGAGTGAGAGCTGCAAGGACAACAGACTGAACTGTTCAGGTAGTTTGAGATCTCCCCATTTCTGCAGTCCGGTAATATTTTATACGTGAAAAATTGTAAAATTACACAATTTTAATGCTATTTTATGCATGTAAAATTATGGCAGTTTCATTTTGCAAGCAAAACAAAAGTGACGTAGGCGGACCAGATCCTTGAGTTTCACACCAGTAGGCTAGAATAATTGAACAACTGACAAAAGACCTAAACAACGAATACACTCCCATAGTTAAGTCTAACACATTTCATACTTCCATGTATTTACTGAAAGAGCTCATCAAAAAGGCTTTTAGTCTTTGTTAAAGTGTGCAAGTAGATATATAACACACAAAATCAGGTTTGATGGTAAGTAATGTAAATGAAGAAATGCTCACATTTGAAAATAGGGTAAAATGTATCTAGGCAAAACTTTTGTGTATTGAAAAAACTCAAATGTTAGGATAAAAATAATACTCACCTATTTTTCTCCAGCTCGTTGTGTGTGGACCTGCAAAGCCAGAAGACATAAGAGGTTTAAACAAAAATATTCAGAAATGTTGTGTTAGGGACAGCAAAATTGGAATAATTGGTTTAAACCAAAAATGAGAAAAAAACAAGGCTGAAATCAGAAATAAAATTATTTCATTTTATTTGGACTAAATATGTAACAAAATATCTGAAAGCTTTAGAAAAAGAGACCCTCAAATAAAGTTTATGGCAAGCTCAGGGATATTCTGCACTATCAAACATCAATGATAAAGACTGAAGAGTATCTCCTATATAATATACAACTGTTAGGAGCAGCTTATGCTGTTGTTGTTGTTGTTAAGTCACTTCAAGCGCCTGAGGATTACCCTCAGCAGCGCTAGAGCTGCCACTGGAACGCGGATTAGTCCATCCGGGGGGTAGTTGGAGGTGAGGGGCAGTCGAATATCTCCGGCTGGAGGAAAAACGTAGGGTGCCTCGTTCCTTGTTGGCAGCTCTGGGCGGTATTTGTTGGAATTCGCAGACCGCGGCGAGCAGCCTCTCAGGAGACACCTCGTGAAGGTTTCCAACTTTGTCTCCCGCCTGCTGCTGTTATGCCCACTCTCGTTTGTCCCTCCGGCCCTGCCGTTGTGTTCGTGCAGCTGTGCGTGATTCATAATTAGTTCCTGATTTGCATATTTAAACACCACTGAGTGTGGCATCATTGTCGGATCATCTGCGTAGATTCCATTGCCATGCAGCCACGCTATCTTGTTCCTCGATTCCATTTGTTCTCCCTGGTCCGGTTTGGTTTTGTGTTTTGTTTCACAAGTTCTTGTTGTTTTGTAAGGTCCCTTCTAAGTAATTAAAGTTGTTGTTATGGGCACAAATTTCCTCGTCCTCACCTGCTTCCCTGCGACTGTGTCCTAATCCTTCCTACTACGCCACGACGTCTCCTGTGGCCGTAACAACAACTCTACTCGAGAGCAATATTTCCCAACATTATTTGAGCTGTGGCACACTATGGCATTGAAAAAAATCTCAAAGCATACCACAAGCTTAAATACGTTACGAAAACGTTAACCCTAACCTATTTATCAACAGGAATCAAATAAACCACAAAGACTATTCCAAAATCTAAATTTTCACACTGACCTAATGTCACCAAAAGTTGACGGACCCCAAAAAACTTCTGGTTAGAGTGATGTAAAAATAAGCACAAATGAGTGCCTCGACGCATGAAAAAGATCCAATTTATGAAATCCCCCCAAAATTAAATGCATTTTCTGTATCCCTTTTTTTATTTCAAAATTGTGGCGGATGCATTGATTTTCATTTTAGAACCTCGCTACACTTTACTAGGCTCTTATTGGCTGTCTCGCAACAACCAATATCAATGTTTTAAAATTCTCTTTTGTACTTTTGACTGCCGTTTGCCGTCACGGACTTCTAACAGTGTTTTTTTGTCTAATTTTTTGAGTGTGGGTAAAGCAGCTTCTTTTTTAATCATCTTGCATCCCAAGGAAATGACGAGCGCAAATGAAAAGAAGCGCACCTGTTACGGCTGGCAGCCTGGACACACACTATGTAGGAGGTGTGTGCTTTCTTTTCTTTATAGGTATCTGCAGCTGTGGCTCCACCCCTGTGACAGAGCCCTGCCCAGGCCAACACAGCTGTGTCTAATTCCCCAATCATCCCTCCTTCAATCAAGATTCACTTCCTGCCCTTATTTAAACCCTTTTCAGTTGTCAGTTCGCCCTTGCCCCTTGATGCCTTGCTGAGTTGCAGGCTTGTGAGTATGTTACTCCCTGTTATATTTTGTATGTGTTGTTAATGATTTTGGGTTGCAAAGGGGGACTTGAGATAAGTTTAGACACCCCGGGGTATACATATAGTTTGTGCATTTGAGATTCGGTGGTCCCTTTTGTAACGAGGCCAGGGTCATTTGGCCAATAACAAGAATGTTGCTTCGGTCATTTACAACATAGTGGCTATACCTCGTGACGCACTTCGGGTTTTTCTTTATGTAATTGTTATATGATTCTTAGGTCAAGGGAAGGCATAATTGTTCTAATCCAAATGTTGTTAGGTCTAGTCTCCTGCCTTGTTATTGGTAAAATACTTTGATTGTTATTGTAGTTCCAGATGTTGTTTTTACTCATACGTGATGAAATGATCAACAACTCTGTAAATTGTTTTGATTCATGGCAATAAGAGTCGTACGAAAACGTCTATTCGAGGAGATGCTCCGAAGTTGTAGGGGAAACCCTGGCTTGTTGAATCTCCCCTCTGAGGTTTTTATCCGTGATCCATTCTATTTAATTAAATGTCAATAATTGAATAAGATGTCTGCAGTTATTGATAATTACAAAGGGTAATTATTAATTAACCTAACAATTGGCATCGACAATTCATTCCAAAACGGCAAGTAACATATGTGACGCTGCCTGTAATGTTGTCCATCAGTAATCTGTTAGCAATCCGTTAACAAAGCGATCCATGGCTTCAGTCCATTGTCCAAGCGTCCACAGCTGCATTATATTGTCATTCACGTCAGGCATTTCCACTGTATAGCTCTAATATGCTGTTTCTTTGAGTATTGAGTGTTTTGAGGGTTAAAAGCACTGCAACCACATATAAGTCAAATGCCTTGCCACTCCCCTGGGATGTTTTGAATGGATTTAGCGTATTGCTTGGAATGCGCGTGGAGGCTATTTTTTAGGGTGAACGTCTGCTGCGTTGATCACTATAAGTAGTGTGCCCGCAAGAAATAAAACCAGTCATTTGAGCGGTCAGGGCCAAACAAAAATTGAATTTAGTGCTCAGACAAGACGCACCGACCGATTGGCCGCATTGACCATTTTAGGGAACTTTTAAGTGTGCCCTTAGGTGTGAAAATATGGTACTTTTTGGGGGTTTTCGCAACTTGGATAATTTTCTTAGCTCTAGGCACTCATTTGCATATAAAACGTTTTCATAACCGGAAAATTTCGTACCCAGACATTCGTAAGTAGAGGTACGAATGTATCTTCTTAAAATTATACAACTCAGAACTTACATTCAACAACGTAACATTAACATATCATTCAATTTCCTTTGCTGCAATGTCAATGTATATAAAAATTAAGCTTAAATATCCCAAGAATTTTGCTCTCCTCAAACATATCTCGTGTCAAAATTGTACAAGTTAGAAATATGAACCCGCTACAAATCCTGGGAATATACATAAAATGTGTGGTTTTCAGCAATACCAATTCAAAATATTCTGTATTCTTTGCTCTTAGACTCATCTGATCATATGCTCTGATCACAGCTAGACACCTGGCATCTTTTTTGGCAACAAGTTGCTTGATATTTGGTCTGAAGTCCTGTGTTCTCCAGATGGATTGCAGGTGCTCATCAGCAAGACGACTTCTGTATGCTGTTTTGTTTATCTTAACCACAGAAGAGATTCGGACAGAAATATGTGCTCCCAAACATGCACAAGGTACGAGCCCCATGAAGATGGAGCTGGGGCATTTTGAACGGAAGGAGTGAATGAACTGTGCGGGGCCTGCAGTGTCGTACTTTGCCTTCAGTGTCCTATTACACTGTAGGTCAATCAGGTCCATCTGAATCTGCAAAGGTGCAGTTTCAACATTGACAGCAAATCAGTTGTGAAACAACTCTCAACTCTTTTTGTAATTCAAAGTCACTAAAGCACCATGCAAACTCGGCACATACTGTGCTCAGTTTGGCAGGAAGGAAACTGCCGGTTATTTAATCCTTAAGCCCGGATCAAGTTTACGGTTTGTGTTACAATGCTTATTACATGGTCGGTCCATCTTCAGGACTTTTCCAAATAGTGCTTCCTGGTGTTTGACGAAGTCATACGCTGCTAACAGTACAGTTATCCTCCTGGATCTTCACTCGCATCCTTCCCACTAGTCATTCTTCTACATATGATTGCCTCTAGGTATGAAATTTTCAGGTTACGATTTTTTTATATGCAAATGAGTGACTTGAGATACAAAAAAGATCTCAGTTAAGAAATACCCCAAAGAGTAAATGGATTTCCTTATCCGTAATTTCATTTTGAAAATATTGTCGCGGAAGCATTGATTCTCACTTTAGAACATCGCTACCCTCTATTGGGCTCTCAATTCATCTGCTATAACGACAATTAAACCATTCAATTCAATTGGCTCTCTCACAACAACCATTATCCATGTTTCAAGATTCTCTCTTACATATCTGCCCACTTCGACTCAATAATACCCTTATTAATGATTGCAATTCCCCTTGGTGGGAGAGTTCAAGATGGCGGCGCGCTCGGGCGCAGCGGCTCATTGCTCTTCATTTCGTTCGTTGAAAGGCAAGACACCCAATTTCACGACTTACTACAAACTGACCTTCGATATCCCCAAGAACACCCGGAGACCTCCGGGATTTCCGAGGATATCCAACCCACCCAAAGTACGCCGTAGACGGCGAAGAGAAAGGAAGCAAAAGAGCGGATGCCGGGCGGCCATTAAGGCTAAGCTACGACAACAACCACTCCGAGCCCGCTTCCTAGTATCTTTTTGACAAACGCCCGATCCATTACCCACAATTTTTGGCGCTCAAGAGGTGATGCAATGTTTCCATCGTGGCGGAGTGCTAACAAGTCTGAATATGTCAGTTAAGGGGTCTTGCCTGGGATGGTGGACCTGTGGAGAAGCACTATACAATTTCGTCATACGCAGCTGAGGGTATGATGACTACTAGGCTTTTTGTCAACTCAATGATGACGACAATGCCTATGTCTGATAAAAAAAAATTAAGCGATTAAAAACCGGAAAAATACAACGCCGCACATATTTTTACACACACACACGTACACACATACTAAAATGCAGTGGCGGGCCGTCAGGGGATTTAAGGCCTTCTCTGCTGGCCTAAGAAATATCTGAATCATAAATTATATTTTGTCCATCAATACTTAAATTATTAAAAAAAAATAATAATTCCAAATTGTCTGTTAGCTTCATTTCATTGCTTTTCCCCCTGGTTGCACTGCTTCCAGATGTGTGTTTTCATATTGAAGCATTTAACCAATCACATTTCAGCCATTATTTGTTGCCAGGGTCAGAAATCTGCCTCAAGGCCTTCACAATCAGTTCTACCGGCTCTGCTGCATTAACCAAGCATAGATAAGACTGTTGCTTTAACCAATCATATTTTGAGTTGGCAACACCAAAATGCATTGTCGCAAGTATAGGGATACGTCATTGCCTTGTCGCAGGCGTAGGGATACGTCTTTAGCCAGAGCTACCAAACTGTATTTGGACCGAGCTGCACAAGCAAATATATTGTTGTGTTGATTTAAAGTCATTTTCATGTCAGACTATGCCAGAAATACGACAGGACAGACTTGACTTTCATTGGCATCGATGGCGATATAACAGAAGGAAGAAAGAAAGGAGGATGGATATTCTGTACAGTTAAAAAGTATTTTTGGTGAGTAAAATATGGCTATACAGTAATCCCTTGGTTATCGTGGTTAATGGGGACCGGGACCACCCGCGATAAGTGAATTTCCGCGAAGTAGGGGTGCCCCTTCAAAAAAAGCTTAAAGAACAGTATAACACGTCCACAAAAGCACCACCAAGCTAATATGCTGTTCATTTAGCTTTAGCTTGGCGAGAAGCATACTGTATAGCTCGAGATGAGCGTGGCATCGGGCATCGGGAGAAGCTTGGGCTACTGTAGTGAATGGGCCAATGGGGAGTCGAGTATTCAATGAGTATTCAGTTGGCCAATCAGCTTGCGTTTATGCCGTGATGCTTTGCGCATACGTGCATTCTTTGTGTTTTAAAATTTTGTAAAATGATGCAATTACTAATTCAAATTTAATATTTTGTTTCCACATCTTGTAAAATTATGTAATTTATAATTTCAATTTAATATCTTTAATTATTATTTTTTTTCCTGAAGAAAAAAAACGTGAAACTCTGAATCAGAAGTAGTGAGGGCCCACTGTATTCCAAAATAATATTGTGGGCCAAACATCTGAAAAGATCCTGTGTTTGCATTTAAGCTCCATTGTTTCCTGGCCAGACGTTTGGTCGCCAGACGTTTAGTCGCCCGGACGTTTGGTCGCCGGACGTTTGGTCGCCGGACGTTTGGTCCTTGGTCTTTTGGTCGCCAGCCAAATGGTGACAGAGAGTAAGTACTGTTGAAAACAGCTCTCAAACCCAATCTTTTATTTGTTAAACACCCATTTTTCAATAGTTTTTTTTAATAACGCAACAATTGTCTTTTTGTTCTAAACAAGCCGGTGGGAATGGTTCAGCTTAAAAATTAAGGTATCATAATTACTTTCATAATTGAATAATGAGGAAAGTAGTTTATGTAGTCAAAGAAGCTTGATGTTGATAATTTGAAAGAAAAAAGATGTCAAAGTTATCATGATTATCATCAATATTTACTGATATTTTTTTAATCATGTTAACAATGTTGTCATACCGCCGAGCTCTATTAGCCAGGCATTCATGGAGATCAATCTCAGTCAGCTTGCTCACCGATAGCGCTTTGCCAACACAAAAACTAACCCTGACCAGTGATAATTCTGATTTTTTTTAAACTACTACTTCAGACATGAAATATGCATAACACTGTTTTAACTTCATGTAGAATAAATTCCAGACTTCTCAGCATTAAACATGTCAAGCAAAGGCTGGAAGCACTGAATTAGAATCATCCCAAATTGCCTATTATAGTACAGTGGTACCTCAATATACGATCTCAATCCGTTCCGGGACTGAGATTGTAGGTCGAGCGTTTCGTAACTCGAGCGAACGTTTGCCATTAAAATGAATTAAAAACGAATTATTTTGTTCCTACCCTCTGAAAAAAACAACAAAAACAGTATAATGGATTGGAAAAAATGTTTTATTTCTTCTAATTCGCCATCTATTAACAAAGTAACACATAATTTTCATAATTTGAATGCCTCGTAAATACCGATGCACAACGAGCATCGTTAGTAAGAATGTCCTTAACCTACTGTCCTCATCCAAAACTTGTTTTGTTTTATTTTTTTTGTAAATGGCCATATGAGTAAAATTTGCAGTTTAATTTTCTCATCTCATCTTATTTTCTGAACCGCTTCATCCTAATTAGGTTTGTGGGGTTAGGGTTAGGCCTATCCCAGCTGACTCCAGAGGCGGGGGACACCTTAAATCGGTGGCCAGCCACTCGCAAGACACAAGGACACAAGGAGACGGACAATCATGCACACTCACACCCGTACCTAGCATGTATGTTTTTGGAATGTGGGAGGAAACTGGTGTACCCGGAAAAAACCTACAAAGGCCGGGGAAGAACATGCAAACTCCACACAGGTGACGTGACCTGGATTTGAACGCAGGACCCCCTAGCTGTGAGGCCGATGTGCTAACCACTCGCTCCACCGGGCCGCCCCTGTTTCTTATTGTGATGCTGAAAATAGTCTGCTTGCCAATGGTGATGATATCTTCGGTTGACTACTTTATTTATTTCATATTGCACAGCAACTTTTGGTTTGAAGGCAAATGTCAAAATTTCTTCGGGTTTTATTCTTTACTTTTCAGTGTAAGGAGGGAGTTGTCTTATCTTTATTGCGCAACAGAACAACAAACATAAATATTATATTCTTTTCTTATAAGCACGGTAAGTTACTCTGAATAAGGAGGAAATAATTTCATTTATTTATTCACGAAAGTTTGAAGTTTCAAATTTGAAACAAAATGATGTGATAGTTACCGATATTGACTGAATTTGTGTGGTAAAAATGTTGTCATGTCATATCGCCCAGCTCTAATATCCACGCTTTCAAGGAGATCAATCTAAGTCAGCTTGCTCTCCGTTACTAGTCTTTTTTTTAGAGCTGAGCGATATGGCAAAACATTTTATCATGATCAAAGAAATTATCAGTCAATATCAATAATTATCACGATAACAATAGCATCTTTTTGTTTCAAATTTGAAACATCAAACTGCTGTGAATGTATAAATAAATTAATTTCCTCCCTATTCAAATACGAAGGTAACTATTGGAACCTTACTTTATAAAAAAAAGAAAAAAGAAATATGATTTTTAAAAAGTATTCAAGTTTTAAAAAGTTGTGCAATTGTGCAATAAAGATAAGATAACCCCGATACTATGAAAAGTAATGAATAAAACCTGCAGAAATTTTGACAGGAGTCTTTATTTTTATCAACTTGCATTCAAACCAGAAGTTGCTGTGCAATAAGAAATAAATAAAATAATCAACTGAAGGCATCATCCCCATTGGTAAGCAGATTATTTTCAGCGTCACAAAAAGAAACTGTAAATTTACCTCACATTATATGTTCATTTACAAAAAAATTTAAATAAAGTTGGATGAACTTACCATATTTTCTCGCATAATGACCGCCTCCGCATGGATACCCCACATATTGCCATTTGCAAAAAAAATTAAATAAAAAAGTTGGATGAACTTAACCCATATTAACCCAAGAGAAGTTTCAGATTTTTGCAATGTTTTCAGAATATTTACACAAAATGGAAAAGCATCTTGATATCAAGTAAGAAAAATATAACAGGCTCTCCTCAAATGAGAACAGTGGATTAAAGACATTTTCAATAAGGCTGCTCTATGCACAGGTATGAGGCATTTAAAAAAAAAGAAAAAAAAGAAGGGGGCCAGCGCATGAGTGGTTAGTGCGTCAGCCTAACAGTAGGATACCTGGCCTTCAAATCCTGGTCCGTCCACTTGGGTGGAGTTTACATGTTCTCGGCGCGTAGGTTTTCTCCGGGTACTCCGGTTCCCTCCCAGAAAACATTTGGTTTTATAACTCAGCAAAATCAAGAATGTGCTTCAAAATGCTAACTGGCTCTCGCATGATGCAATTTTGCTCTAACATTCAACATCTTGTGCCGCGACTGTATACATAACTATATATTTTTGGAGCTACTAGTCCACAAATAGCTAACTTTGATTTTAAGATATGTTGTCCGACAGTGTTATTAACATTTTTATCTAAACTCACGGGAAGTGTTTGGAGGAGAGAATGAAACCAATGACTGTTGCAGAGGCAGACAGCATTCTGCGCTGATGAGTAATACGCAATTCCCATTGTTGCGGGCTCTTATATTAATATTAAAGTGCTGCTATGGAGAGTAGGGCTTTCTTTGGTGTGTGTGATTACTAACAGACTGATTGCTCTAAGCAGCATGATATCAAAACAGAACACAATGCTAATGTGTATGTTTGGGGGGATTATAAACAAAAACTCACTACAATACAATTATGTTTATTGTCAAATGAATTGTTGTTTTTCCATAAGGATCACAGGTTAGCTACATCCTTGTGACTAATCACAGGACACAAAGACAAAAAAAAAAAAGAAGAAAAGACAGTACATACATTTTTTAACAATAAGCATTCAAAAAGTACAGATAGAATACTGATAGCACACCACACCGGATTTGATGACCAAACCTATTTATAGGCAGCCTATTATGATATGATTGTCATTTTTTTCGTTGAATTATTTTTGCTAAATGGCATTTGTTCTCAGTTGTATGTGCTGTCACAGCTAATGTGTTCAAAGGGTTTAAAATATTTACCAATGGGTCACTACAAACTAGTCAGTCAAGCCACCATGTTAACTATTTATTCAATTCCAGTTAACACAGGTCTGCAGAAATAAAAATTAAAAAACAACTTTTTTCGTTTTAAAGCCATTGCTTATATTACGATTCCTTGCCTTGAGCTCCGAAGTAGCTTTCTCAATCAGCTGATGAGAAGCCGGCTGTGAGTACCCCACAAGCACACAAATCAGATATGGGATGCACGTCAAGCACGTGTCCCCTCATACATTTGATTCATGGGAGTCAGACTGCAAAAAAGACGTTCATGGGCATGGTGGGGCTGGGGTTCTCCTACCTATTGTGGTTACTGCTGAACTTCTTATTTCGGAATCTCCTTTGCCTCAGGTAATTTGTTTCCTGATTTGAAGGAAACGATGAAGCATATCCGTGTTCACACTCTGTTTGAAGACAAATATAAAATCAAATGAAAATATGTCTTTAGAACTGCAAGATAAAACAATTCATCTCGTCGTTTCCTTTAATATAAACTCGCAGCGTGTATTCCTCTTCAGCATGGGATTTTTTTCCCCTAGAAACACATCGATATATTTTGTGTCGACAATGATATATAGTGAAATTACCTCGTTCTCTTCTTTCGAGGTACTCCGCGGCTTCCAATAGTCGTTGGATATTTATCAGCTGAAGAGCCGTCATTTTTTTCCGAGCCTAGCTGTCGTTTACTTTATCTGTAGCTATGATCGCTACAGCGTTTTACATTGGTAGTAGCGATAAGCCGATAGAAAACACAAGGGAGACAGTATTTCAATTATTCCTACGATAAAGCAAATATATACATATTTTTCGTATAATGATCTTATTTGAGAATGATAAATCGTGTTTTCAGCGAAAACTAGAGAGGTACCCCTAATTTTTGCCAGGTTGATAGAAAATGTCAAAAACAGAGTATTAAAATACTAAAATGTTTTCATAAGTACGATGGTACTCGGGCTACAAAAATTAAATATAAATAATATAAAAATGTTCCGATGGAGACGGAGGTCAGCGGTTGCCCGGTGCTCCTTGCTTCCTCTTCTGTTTGTTTTCCATAACTGCACAGCAAAGAGGGAGGGACACATGGGAGGAGGGTCAACGTGAAGCATTGTGGGAAAGAGTGTTTGTTCGTTTAAGGTCATAACTGTCAAAGTAAAATATTTCCAAATTCATTCGTTTTAAATTTAATTTCCCTGTTCATGATAAATGAAAATTATTCGCAGTGACTTCACTGCAATATTTACTGTTGGAAACAAGTGCATAAAAATCCCAATAAGTATGCTTCAGTATCAATTACAATACCACTTTTTTTAAAAATCAAGAGGTTCGAACATAAGTACTATTAGTATTATAATAATTCTAACATTAAAATTCACACTGTAATCAGCACACACATTTATAGAACTCTGTATTTTTATCAATAATTACAGACTAAATATACTCGATTTTAATTAATGATTATTCATTCATGCAAAGATTAAAGTGAAAAATTCAAGTGTAACTAAATTAATAAACAGTAAGTTGACAATTCAGTAATTCACCCTCTTCACATAAAAGCAGGTGGTATCAAACTCAATTTATTGATTAGTAAATTGACAGCTTTCTCGATCATGCTAATTGATAGATCATTTTTGGACATTCAAGTTAGTACAATTTATTGCAATTATTGATTTAAATTGAGGAAACAGGAAATAATCTAAAATCTTTATTTGAATTTTATCATAAAACAGAAAGTTGGCAGTCATCATTTACTTTCTCGGGCCACACAAAATGGTGCAGTGGGCCAGATTTGGGCCACGGGCCGCCACTTTGACACAACATTAAAGCCTATAAATTGCATTATGTATTCAAGTGGTGGGCGCGGTTTACAATCAAAGCAATGCCCAGCAACATGTGACGTACTAGGTGGAAGAACTCACATTTAACCAATCAGTGAGCAAGTTTGCGCCATGTGGCGGCGCATCACGCCCACAAATAATAGGAAGTAAACAATTCAGACAGTTGTGGAGAAAGGGTATGTATGGTATACTATTACTGGGACGAATGTAACTAATTTTCCTCAAAGTAGCCGAACTTCATAAGTGTTTCTGCTTCTGACTAAAAATAAACAGGAAAAATAACTTAGAAGTCGCTTCCAGAAATTCTATTTAAAAAGACATTCCGGAGCTCATCCAGATTACGCAAAATTGAAAAGAGTTCGAATGCACCTGTCAGGATTAAATATTTTTACACGTTTCTTCGTGGGAGATAGAAGCTTTTTGTGACAGTCTGTGGGGAGCAATGACAACGTCAAAGAATTGAATTGCAGGGCAACGTGGTTAAATGTATTATACCTCTGAGTGGGAGTCAGCATTCAGAATTTGCACACCCACACGTCCAATCAATGTCACATTTTGCTGTTTTGAACAATTTGTGGACGAACTCCACAAAATGACTCCCTGCATGTAAACATGCACACACTGCACCGTGGATTGCAGACAAACTTTGAAAAGATCCACGTTATAACAACGGAGTCAGATCATCTCAATCACTTTCGTTAGTGTTGTGGAGATCAAGCACATTGCTCAGACACACTGCATAATTACATGAAACTGAGTTCTTTGTTGCCGGATTTTGCTCACAATGAAGTTTGTTAGTCAAATGCATATACCAACACATCACTCACTTCCATTCTTCCTCAGAGTTCCCCAGTAAACGAGAAGCCCCCAGCCAGACCATCACCTTCCTCATAAAGGTTAGTGTTGGTGTGCTCCATTTGAGAGTCTTTGACTTTAAATGCGTCATTTTAAAGACAACTAGATATCTTCAAGTCTTGCTGTTTCAAAATACGTCTCGGAATCAAAGTAGAATTCCTCGCTCTTCAAACTTCTGTGACTGTGAATATGACGTTGGGCCATTTTCCCCCTTTGTTGGTTTGCAAGGCTTGTCAGAGGAAAATATGTGACTTGCTCCACTGGAAGTTGTTCGCGTCCAAAGGATTGTATTTTTTTTTTTTTAATTATAATTGCAGGTTATCTAACGGGAGTGTTCAAGCAGCCTACCAGGGAGGCCCGGTGTCGCGAGTGATTATCACGTTCAAATCCTGGTCTGTATGGAGTTTGCATGTTCTCCCCGGGCCTGCGTGAGTTTCCTCTGGGTACCCCTTTTTCCTTCCACAGTCCAAAAACATGCATAGTAGGCTGACTGGACGCTCTAAATTGCCCCTAAGTATGGGTGAGAGTGTGCAGGGTGTTCCTGACCTCTTGCCCGTAGATTGGCTCCAGCATCCCCTGGAACCTTAATGAGGATAAAGCAGTTCAGGAAATTAGATGAGAAGCAGCCTACCATGCATGTTTTTTTGGATGTGGGAGGTAACCGGAGTGGCCAGAGAAAACGCAAGCAGACATCGGGAGAAATTGCAAACCACTTAGAAAGGACAGATCCACCGGTGATTGAACCCTCGATCCCAGAACTGTTGGCAGGAGTGCAAACCTCTTTAACCGTGCCGCCTTAAATAAATATTCTGAACTAAAAAAAAAAAAATCCAAACTCATCAGCTCACATTTACGGTAATAGTCTCACAATTAAAATGATTGGGCACCCTTTGCCATAGAGCTTTTAACATGAAATTTCCGCTTCTTTTACAAACTTTAACAACCCTGTAACTTCCCTTATTCCTAAATTTATTTGACACATCGCTGTGAGCTGGCGGCCCGGTGGAGCGAGTGGTCAGCGCGTCAGCCTCACAGCTCTGGGGTCCTGGGTTCAAATCCAGGTTGCGTCCACCTGTGTGGAGTTTGCATGTTCTACCTGGGCCGGTGTGGGTTTCCTCCGGGTACTCTGTATTCCTCCCACATTCCAAAAACATGCATGGTAGGCTGATTGGACACTCTAAATTCCACCTAGGTATGGGTGTGAGTGTGCATGGTTGTCCGTCTCCTTGTGTCCTGCGATCGGCTATCCCACCGATTCAGGGTTTCCCCCGCCTCTGGCCCGAAGTCAGCTGGGATAGGTTACAGCACCCCCGCGACCGTAATGAGGATAAAGCGTGTCACAAAATGAGATGGGATGAAATTAGATTCAGACTCAAGCATGTTCCCCACAACAATACAATTTTCTGTATGATATTCCAGAGCTGCCAACCTCCATCGACCCTATTTCAGGAGTGCCCTTGGCCCATTTCCGGAGTATTTCCGGGGTGAATGTGATTCAGGCAAAATCGGAAATCGGCAAAAATGTAAAAAAAAAAAAAAAAGCGTAGGACAATTTAAATAAAACTGTACTTGTCATGTTTTTACATTATTTGAAATATTGTGTTTTTTGTAAACTATTGACAAAGTACTGCATAATGAAAATAATTATCTTTGTATTTGGGTCTTTCCATGTGTGTTTTACAGTCAGTAATTCCACCATAAGGGTACACCATCCTCTACAGCTCTATGGTAAGTAGCCCCTGACTTTCTATTTTCTCCATAGAAAAAGTACTGCGCAGTGACTGCTGGGATATATTGTTCTTTTGTCAATACACCCAGTATGATGGCGAGCACACTAATTTGGTGCTCGCCGTCATCCCGGCTGGATTTACAAAAGAACTCCTGCCGCTCGATGTTGGTGTGGACATCGAAATCAACACAGCTTTACGAAGGGTGGCAGACAGCGCCCGGCTAGTTACTCTAGCTAATAGCTACGTACTATTTGCACATGTATTGTGGCCTGGAGATCGACATCAACCCAGCTGTATGAAGGGTGGCAGGCAGCACCGGGCTTGTTACGCTAGAGGCTACTTCTGCAATCGATTTTGAATTGATTGCCACGCTAAAGTCGCAGAAGACGAATCATTCGTCAGAACTTGTAACTCGGAAGATTCCCAATGCACTCGTGTTACCAAATTCTTCCTGTTTACAGTGCAGTTGAATCAAGATGGCGAAAGCCGTAGATAAGTTGTGAATTTCGAGGCATTTAAATTGGGAATTTTGTACTTTTCCGAAATGGTAGCTTCAAAAAAGTTTTTCCCGAAGTTTGTCTTACATTTCTGGAAAAACTCCTGAAATTCCAGAGTAGATGGCCGCCCTGATATTAATCCGTTTAACAAACGGGGGTGTTGGAGCTAAAATGACAAATTTCATATTCTGTATCTTTTCAACAGATGATAAGGCCAAGTCTGCAATACACCTGTGGCACATCAGGAGCGTTCTATACATAAAGACAACAATCACAGTCAGCTGATTGTTGGACAATTGCTCTTGCTTACCACTGTGTGCACATCATCCCTTCATAGTCCTCAAATCTTCATGTGATTCCTGTCAAGGTCAGACAAGTGAATGGTTTCCCCTGGCATCCAATTACAGTTCCAGCACCTAATGGGCTAAGCAGCAGCAGGTGTGGCTCATCACAGCCACTTAGCTATTTAAACAACCCAGAGCAGGACAACGGTGCTGGATTGTCTTTGTCAGTTCACTGTAAAGTACCATCTCGTGTTACCTCCTTATTTCTGCCTTCTCTGAACTTTCACCTCTTGTTTTTGCCCTAGGACAACAAGTATGATCCCGACCACGATTACGACCACGTTTCTCGCCTCACGGATCCCATACCTCTGCTTTGGTTCTCTCCCATGGTTCTCGACCCTTGCATCAACCTCCCCGGCCTGCCTACAAAACTTCCTCATGCCTTCACTCTGTCAGGGTGAATTGCAATAAAGAGACATGATCACCCGTAAAGCTGTCATTATGCCTGCTTTTGGGTCCTTCGCTTATAACCCATAACAGAATGAAAGAACAGGCACCCTGTTTTTTTTTTTTTTATTACAACCAGTATCCTCAGAAAGGAACTATTTTCACCGAGTACATTATTTAAAGTATTTACCGTATTTTCACGACTATAAGGCGCACTCAAAAGTCTTAAATTTTCTACAAAATAGACAGGGCGCCTTATAATCTAGTGCGCTTAAAATATGGACCAATACTAAAATTGTTATCACGATAAAAGAAAATAAATCAATCAATAGGGTACACCATCCTCTACAGCTCTATGGTAAGTAGCCCCTGACTTTCTATTTTCTCCATAGAAAAAGTACTGCGCAGTGACTGCTGGGATATATTGTTCTTTTGTCAATACACCCAGGATGACGGCAAGCACACTAATTTGGTGCTCGCCGTCATCCCGGCTGGATTTACAAAAGAACTCCTGCCGCTCGATGTTGGTGTGGACATAGAAATCAACACAGCTTTACGAAGGGTGGCAGACAGCGCCGGGCTAGTTACTCTAGCTAATAGCTACCTACTATTTGCACATGTATTGTGGCCTATACATCGACATCAACACAGCTGTACGAAGGGTGGCAGGCAGCACCGGCTTAGTTACGCTAGCTACTAGCTAGCTACTATTTGCGAATGGATTGTGGCCTGGGCATCGGCATCATCACAGCTGTATGAAGGAAGGCAGCACCGGGTTAGTTACGCTAGCTACTAGCTGGCTACTATTTGCGAATGTATTGTGGCCGACGAACGTATAAGGCTCAGCGTTTTCGATGACTCGATTGGACAATTGTTCAATTCGGACACAGAAAATGAGGAGTTTGATGGATTTGTGGGTGATGGTGACGTGAGTACATTATAAAATGAATAAACAAAGTGTAACCGAACTCAGTTTTGCTTCCGTTCCCTATTTAGCGTGTGTCCGTGTTTAAGCTGGTGTATGTTTTGCCATGCCTGGCTGCGTTTTTAAAAACGGTGTGTCCTTTGTGTGTGTCAAATACAGAAATAGCAATCGTCCTAACACTGCAGCTTTAACAACGATCGCCATATAGTCGTGAACATATAGTACTATTTTTTAAAACATACATTCTATTTAGATATTAATTAATCACAATCTTTTGAGGTGCTTGTAACTGTAATTAATAAATATACACTTTTTGATAATTGTACTTGTGTAATTGCATTTCTGTATAGGTGCAAAAACTTGTAATGTGATAGCATTCTTGTGCCGTCAGGGCCTTCAAGGCCTTCTCTGCTGGCCTAAGAAATATCTGAATCATATATTATATTTTGCCCATCAATACTTTCCTCTGGTTGCATTGCTTCCAGATGTGTGTTTTGATATTGAAGCATTTAACCAATCAAATTTCAGCCATTATTTGTTGCTAGGGTCAGAAATCTGCCTCAAGGCCTTCACAATCAGTTCTGCAGGCTCTGCTGCATCAAACAAGCGTCGATTTGACTGTTGCTTTAAACAATCAGGATTTGATTCAGCTACATCCTTCGTGGTGACTATAGGCACAATTACCGCTATCCTAACATTGTGTGGGTGATGTAGTATCCCCTGTTTGCGCTCCTTGCTAAGCCGACTTATAACTACTGCAATTGCCCCTACAAATTCTAAAGTACATGAGTTGTATCTTATGGGACGGTTTGGGGAAAGCAGTGAGGTCCAGGAGTACGGTAAATCCGAGGACCAATTGGACGAATATAATTATGTTCTTTCTCTTTCAGACCAGCCATGGGAGTAAGGAGTAGGCGGGAAAAATCACAGTCACCCGACATTACCATTTAGTGATTACTAAGAAATGACTAATAACATACATATTATAAAAACCGGGGAATGTTGGGTTTATTCTGTTTTACTATTATAATAGTTATATAAATTCATTTCTTTATTAAATCATTCTCTTTCTTTTCTCTGTATTAATTCATTACTTTGTTAAATCATTCTCTTTCTGTTTTCAAAAGTGTTGCGAGGTCACGCCAAGTCATCTTTAACCTGGACGGCCTGTTCCAGGATGGTTATACAAACAATCCACCCAATCTGGGTCCTTGAGATTTGGTGGGCCCTTGGTGACGAGGCCAGGGCTATTCGGCCAATAACAAGAATATTGTTATCGTTATGTAACCGTGCACTTCGGGTTTTTCTGTATGTAACGATTATATGATTATGATTATATTATATGATTCTTAGGTCAAGGAGGTTGTATAATTACTCTAATCTAAATGTTGTTAGGTCTAGTCTCCTGTTTTTGTTATTAGTAAAATACTTTGATTGTTATTGTACTCCCAGATGTTGTTTTTACTCATACGTGATGGAATGATCAACAACTCTGTAACTTGTTTTGATTCATGACTATAAGAGTGGGACGAAAACGTCTATTCGAGGAGACGTTCGGAAGTTGTAAGGTGACACTTGCTGTAACGCTCCCCTTCGGAGGCTTTTATCTGTTGTATTAATTTCTATTTAATTAAATGTCAATAATTGAATAAGATGTCTTCCTGCAGTTATTGATAATTACGGAAGAAGGTAATTATTAATGAACCTAACAGACACTAAGGCCTTCTCGCGGTCATAGGGAAACATCATTGCTTTCACCAACTATGATTGGCTAGTGATAGAGTAGGCGGGCCAAAGTGAGCCAGCCAGAGCTCGCAAACTCAACCCACAATGGCCGACAGAGGAAAACAAATGGATTTGGTTGCAGATTTGCTGGCAAAGCCATTTTTCAGACGGACTTTTCCAGAAAAAATGGACCTCACTAAGAAAGAGCGGTAAACTCCGAAGCTAGCAAGCCTGTTACAACCGGGAAAAGGGTTTGTCCGGCACTTTACATTTGTTAACTACGAGTGCTAACCCTGACTCACGTGCTCCGAGAACACTGCAAATTGTTTTGCTGGGAGTGCTTGTTATTTGCCACCGTTTGACAAGGTGTTTGGAGCATCACTGGATTTGCGAATTTGACTTGTTTAACTAAAGCAGCAACGAGCCACCAAAGCTCTGCCGGACACCTACATGCAACGGTGCTCTCAGAAACCTTTGGAGAAATCCGAGTGGAGTTACAATTCTACGAGCAAGTGCGCAGGGAAACGGAGCGCCAAAACGAGAAGGTAAAGAAAAATTGGGAAATCTCAAAAAGTTTCATAGACCGTCATTTTTTGGGTGAGCAAGAACTTTCATTTTGGAGGCACGATAAAAGCGCTGCATCCCCAAACAAAGGAAATTATGTGGAACTTCTTTCTCTCATTGCTGAGAAAAACACGGATTTACATTACCACCTGTCCACTAAAACACTAAAGTGTTTAGTGGCACGTCGGGCAAAATACAAAATCACCTGATCACTGCTATTGCTGAAGTGATGGATGAGGAGATCAGAAGGGAAATAAAAAAAGTACTATTTTTCTCTCTAACGGTAGACGAGATTACAGACGCGAGTAATGCAGCACAGTTTGGGCCGGTTCTTTGTTACGCCAGGGGCAAAGGTGTCAAGGAGCGGTTCCGTCAGATTTGAAAATGTTACCAATGGGAAGCGAGCCGATGACGTAGGTCTCATCATTCAATTTTTGGTGGAAAATGAATGTTTGGGTAAAGTTGTTGGACATTGTTACGACGGTGCAGCGGTCTTGTCTTCTAGATTAAATGGGGTGCAGGCTAAAGTTAAGGAGTGAGCGCCGTTAGCTTTATTCATCCACTGCTATGCCCATCACCCCAATTTAGTACTGACTCAGGGGGCCTGAAAGCTTAAAGAATGTAAGATTTTTTGCTCACCTGAATCCTTCTCTGCATTTTTTTCAAGATCACCTCGACGCACACAGCTGCTGGACAAAATCTGCCAGCGGCGGCTGCCTCGTATGGCACCAACACGGTGGGCGGGCTGGACCAGTAAACTCATTGCAAAATTACATAGAACTAACAATAAGCCTACTTTTTCCTTTGTATTAGTCACTAATACTAATAATTAGTGCAAAGAATGAGTGAATTATCTAAATGTTTATTTAAAAAAATCCTTTTACATTATGAACAATATATTATGAACAAGAGACTAACATAAGAACATAAATAAATGTCCATTCATGTTGTCTGCACGTACTAAAACACTGCGCCCCTAGCTGAAAATACAGAAACTACAATTTTTAAAAGAAAATTCATATTTTTTTTATACAATGAAGCTTTCTTCCCCGGGCCGTACCAAACCACCAGACGGGTGCCGCGGGCCGTATGTTTGACTTTTGCTTTAGATGGTCATTTTTATCAAACAAAAATTTTTTTTTGTATACTTTTAGCCTGGAACTTTAACATTAAAATAAAAGGCAATAAGTAAAATTAATTAATGAAAAGAAAACAAAGCAAATTTACAGATGGTGTTTTTATTGAAGCAGTAAAATTTACATATATGTGACAGGGTGAAGTAGTTGATGTTATACATGAGTGCAGGTGTTAAGTTAAAAAGGGACTCATGCCGCTAGCATGCGTTAAACACGGGGCGATGACGTAATGGGCACGCGCAAGTCACGCAGTGATTAACCAATGGTCATAGACCTTGGTATAGTATAATAACGGGCTATTCAGACATTTCTCTAAGTTGGTTTGAAATACAACAAAGGACCTGTCTGATTATTTCACCTGTCTTTTAAAGGTATGTTGCTTTGTTTTGAATATCGATTGAGTGTGAGATGTGCAAGAGGCAATAAGTAGCATGTGAGAAAGAACGTAATGCTTAGTGATGCTTGTTTACTTTTTTTATGTGTGCGCGTAAATGTGCGAGTCCCGGGTATTGTTTACAGCAAGCTACCTTCGGCCGCTGGTTATTTACTTTTTCATGTGTGCGCGGAAATGTGCGAGTCTCGGGTATTGTTTAAAGCGAGCTACCTTCGGCCGCTGGTTGTTTACTTTTTTTTTATGTGTGTGCGTGAATGTGCGAGTCTCGGGTGCATTGTTTACAGCAGGCTACTTTCGGCCGCCGTTATAAGGGTAGCATAATAGTATGCAGTATATGACGGCCGGAACAAAAGGTAACAAGTTACAATACTCATAAGTTATAATCGTTTATGCAGCAAGTACATTGCTTTGGATTATAACGGGTTGTTAATATGTTACTATGTATATATTTGAGTGTTATTGTATATTATGTTTTGTGTGAATTGCTTTGATATAACTAAAGTTGGTTTGAAATACAACAAAGGACCTGTCTGATTATTTCACCCGTTTTTTAAAGGCGAAATACCGCCACCCCGTGGAAAATCACGGGTACAACATTTTTGGAGGCACCGCTGGGATTGCTGCTTAGATGACCAGTATTCACAACCTGACTACTGAATGCTGAGCCAGCAGAACCAACCACATCCAGGAACAAGACAGTGAGGAGAGGTGTTGTGGTGAAAAGGGACGTGAAGTTGGCAAAGTACTCGTCATCTGAGGCCAGTAGAGATCATCAGAGAGACGGTAAAAACGTGCCAGTTCAGTGCTCACACTTTTGCATCATAAACCAAACTCCTACTGTGTTGAGAAAATGGAAATGGAACGGGAGCAAGTACGAATAGAGGTAGAAGAAATGTTGCACAAGCTAACAGTTAATGACCTGTTAGAAATATGTGATTTCCTTAACATAGGGAGTCCAAAACGCATATCACAATTCAGATTGTGTAGTCACATTAATAAACACCTGGAAAGGAGCGAACTCAAAGACGAGGACCAAGGTATGTCTGAGTTGTTAAAATTAAAAGAGGGGATAAGGATGTTGTATGAAGACAGAAGACTGGGGTGGCAGAGACTTTTTGGGGCAAAGCAGGCAATAAATAGTGAACACTTGGCCTCTCTTGAGCGCGAAAAAATTCTCAAGAGGGACCTTGAAGCCATAAAACAAGAACAAGCTAGGCATAATGGAGATAGCGATAAGCAAAGAAGAGATTTGTTGGAGCAGCTCTCTGCGAGAAATGAAGCTATAGAAAATCAGCGGTACGAAATTATAGAATTGAAGGACCAGCTTGACAAAACAGTTGGCTGTTTAGCAAAGGCAGCAGCAGATGTGGAAGCAAAAGAATTGAAGCTTTCATCTTATGAAGAGGAAATAGCCCGACAGAAAAAACTCTTGGCGCTAGAAAACTTGCATACTGATGAAATCGTTCAATCTAAAGATCACATCATCAAAAAACTGGAAGAGGACATATCGCAACAGAGAGAAGCCTTTCATAAAAAGATTGACCATCTTGAACTTCAGTTTGAACAAGCTGAGCAGCAGAAAACTGATGAGATTAGCGTACTGCAAGAAGAGAAAATGGCTCTGGAGAAACAGGTGGACATGTTTGTTGCGGAGAAGGAGAAACTTTTTCAGACCAAGCAAGCAACAGAAAGAGAGAATATGGCATCTCTCCAGAGGGAGGAAGTACTGAAAGAGGAGCTTGAATTACTGAAGCTGGAAAAAGTTACATTCTTGAAAGAAAGGGAACAAGAACAGGCGAATGAGAGGTTAAAGATAAAATCAACAAGAGCTTTGACGCAATATGGTAGAGATACTGACAAGTCTCCCCTTGAATGTCAAAAATTTAGTGAATTTATTCCTACTCAACAGACTAAGACGAGTAGATTCCCAGGGGTCAAACCAAAACCAGACATTCGGACATCAAGAAACGTACAAGCTAAACCTCTGAACGCAAAAGAAATGAGCTCCTCTTCAAATCTTGAATCCGCTGGCAAAAGGACAAATGAAACTGAACCAGAACCGACGGAGACACAGAAATCGAATTGGAAGGAGCCTGCGAATAAACTTGTGCATGTTTACAACTGTACCCGTTGTGATGTGACAGGTTATTCACCATTTTATCTACTGTTCGGGAGGTCGCCGAGGCTTCCAGTGGACATGCTCTTTGGACTGTGCAACAGGTCCGATGCAGATGGACAGCAGGACTATGTGGAGAAATTGAGAAGAGGGATGGAGGAGGCGTACACCATTGCCACCGAGAACGCACGGAAAGCGGCAGAAAAAGGTAAAAAGCACTATGACACTAAAGTGAGGAGTTCTGTGCTACAACCAGGAGAACACGTCCTGATGAAAAACATGACACCAAGAGGAGGACCTGGGAAACTCCGTGACTTCTGGGAAGATACAGTTCACACAGTGGTGAAGCAAATGGGATCTGACCTACCAATTTATGAAGTTAGGCCAGAAAGAGGTAAAGATCGTTCCAGAGTTCTGCACAGAAATCTACTAATGTCTTGTGACCATTTGCCCGTTGAGATAACACCAGAAGAAGGGAAAATCGGCACGAGGACGCCGAGAAAGAAACAGCAGCCGGCATCTCATCAGGAGTCAGACAAAGAAAGCGATGACGAAGATGACTTCCACTATGAGCTACGCCAGCTAAATGAGAGAGGGACACAAGAGATGGAGCCGGACCACAGGCCACTGCCTGTGGACCAGACACACGAAGTGAGGGGCCCTGCTTCCGGACCAGTACAAGTAGAAGAGGACCATCAGCTGGAGGACCTGCCTGGTGAGGGAGCAAACCCTCCTCTTGAAGGTCCTAGTGATGAGCAGTTATCAGAGACTTCCCCGCCAACCGCCGTGACGGAACCTGAGGCGCTGACTGATGAACGGCCGAGAAGGGAGAGACACCCACCACGACGTACGACCTATGACCATCTTGGAATCCCCTCCTGTTATAGTACACAGTCACCGCAGGAGCGGCTAACTGTTTACCCTGCACCAGGAGTGGCCCCTTGGTTAGTACACCTGCATCCATATTACCTGCAGCCACCTTTTTTGTTTGGACTCCAACAAGCTTGAACCTACAAGGACGACATGCATGATGCGGTCATGGACTGTTATGGACTGTCATGGACTGTTATGGACTGTTATGGACTGTTATGGACTATCATGGACTGTGATTACTGTGCCATCCAGTAAAACGTGGACCGTACGAGTTGTGGATTATATTTGAACTGTGGCCCGTGCCGCCTGGACTTTAATGAGCATCGGCTCACCAAAGTGGAAATGTTTGGGAGCATATTAATGTCGGGACGACATTTGTTTTTGTGGGGGAGAGTGTGACAGGGTGAAGTAGTTGATGTTATACATGAGTGCAGGTGTTAAGTTAAAAAGGGACTCATGCCGCTAGCATGCGTTAAACACGGGGCGATGACGTAATGGGCACGCGCAAGTCACGCAGTGATTAACCAATGGTCATAGACCTTGGTATAGTATAATAACGGGCTATTCAGACATTTCTCTAAGTTGGTTTGAAATACAACAAAGGACCTGTCTGATTATTTCACCCGTCTTTTAAAGGTATGTTGCTTTGTTTTGAATATCGATTGAGTGTGAGATGTGCAAGAGGCAATAAGTAGCATGTGAGAAAGAACGTAATGCTTAGTGATGCTTGTTTACTTTTTTTATGTGTGCGCGTAAATGTGCGAGTCTCGGGTATTGTTTACAGCAAGCTACCTTCGGCCGCTGGTTATTTACTTTTTCATGTGTGCGCGGAAATGTGCGAGTCTCGGGTATTGTTTAAAGCGAGCTACCTTCGGCCGCTGGTTGTTTACTTTTTTTTATGTGTGTGCGTGAATGTGCGAGTCTCGGGTGCATTGTTTACAGCAGGCTACTTTCGGCCGCCGTTATAAGGGTAGCATAATAGTATGCAGTATATGACGGCCGGAACAAAAGGTAACAAGTTACAATACTCATAAGTTATAATCGTTTATGCAGCAAGTACATTGCTTTGGATTATAACGGGTTGTTAATATGTTACTATGTATATATTTGAGTGTTATTGTATATTATGTTTTGTGTGAATTGCTTTGATATAACTAAAGTTGGTTTGAAATACAACAAAGGACCTGTCTGATTATTTCACCCGTCTTTTAAAGGCGGAATACTGCTACCCCGTGAAAAATCACGGGTACAACATATACAAAAATTACATATACAAACTTTTACAAATTTTGTTCAAAAATTACAAATACAAACTTTCCAATTATGTGCAAAGGGAATTCACAGATGGGAGTTTATACTAAAAAAACAGTTACACTTACAAATTGTATGCAATGGCTTGCAGGTACTCTAATTTGTTCGCAAATTTATTTGGGTTTGCATCGATGGTCGTCGTTGTGTCGCTCCTCCGCAGCAATTTGAGCAAACATATAAACTCAATTGGCATGCAATTGATTTTAACATTGGAGGAAATAGGGATATAATGGCGATTGTTTATGAAACTTGTAGGAGTGTGGAAAGTTTTCGCTGGCTCTCAGCACGCGCGCGACCGTTTAGATGTGTGTTAAATGAGTGCTCTTGTTGATATTTTGATATTACATATTTAGATATTAAACTTATGAATATAATTTTGAGAGCTGGTTTCAACAGTTCTTAGATATTAAACGCTCTCATGAATATATTTTCGAGAGTTGTTTTCAACAGTAAACTCTGTCACCATTTGACTGGCGACCAAAAGACCGGGGACCAAACATCCGGTGACCAAAAGAGCGGGCGACCAAACGTCCGGCGACCAAACGTCCGAGTACCGAGTGCATGAAGAGGTCAAGCGCAAGATTCTCGCGCACACTACCAACAACTTCACGACGGGATTCCGGACTATATTATTTGTCAGACGCGGGCCAGATTTCAAGACGACGAAAGACTGATGTTTCTCTCCCTCCTCGACTCGCAAATGTTTTGGGAATACCAGTAAACTTTCCCACATACACCCTCTCCACCTTAAGGAGGATGGATTTTATGTATAAATAAAAATAATTTTTGTTGAGTAAAATGTATCTATTTTCCGAAATAATATTAAAATTTTTGAGGTTATTATTGATTCTTTTTATGTGTCATAGTTGTAGCTGCAGTTAAGGTTTTATAGACATAAGTATACTTATAGAGGGTTAGATTGATTCACACGTAGCACTACTGAAGGCCCAGGTGTGAAATGCACAACCCGCCACTGTGTGGTAGTAATGATGAAGGTGATCCTACTTTGAGTTTTTTCGTTTATCGCGGCCATGTCTGGTCTACATTACAGTGGACCCTCGCTACTTCGCGTTCCACTTATTGCTGCCTGCAGAGCTTTGCGAATTTTTTTCAGAATTTTTTTTTATTAAAGATATTACATTAAAATTATAAATTACATCGCCCTACAGGGTGTGGAAACAAAATATTCAATTAGAATTAGTAATTTCATCATTTTATACATTTTAAAACACAAAAAAATGCACGTATGCGCAAAGCATCATGGGTGATTACGGCCGCGTCACTTCCGCATCACGCCCACGCCACGGCCGCGTCACTTCCGCATTACGGCCGCGTCACTTCCGCATCACGGGCATAAACGCAAGTTGATTGGCCAGCTGAATACTCACTGAATATACTCGACTCCCCATTGGCCCATTCACCACGGATGCCCATTTTCAGTCCACGCCTATCTCGTGCTATACAGTACGCTTCTCGCTAAGTTAAGCGTAAACGTTTTGTGAAGCCCTTCGTGATGCCTCCCAAACACTCTCCATGCACTGGTTATATGGATCCGTGATTGTATGGCGAAGCAAATCAGCCTGGACGGAAACTTAATCCGAAGTAAGGGCTGGCTTGAGAGGTTTAAGCGGCGAGTCGGACTAAGGAATGTGTCGCTGCATGGAGCAGCAGCGAGGCGCTATGTTGAGGATGTGTTTCCGGGAATGATAGAAGAAAATGGCTATGTCCCGGAGCAAGTTTTCAACATGGGTGAAACTGGACTCTACTGGAAGAGGATGCCGTCCCGAACATTTCTTTTCAAGAACGAACTTCAGAAGACAGGTTTCAAAGCCCACAAGGATCGAGCGACTCTGCTATGATGCAAGGATCGAGTGACTCTGCTATGATGTTTTTGTATTTCCGAGTTTTCTGAATAAAAATTTACATTTATTACATTTGCAGTTTTTTACTTTATGTATATACTATATTTGATTTGTTTGTATGCACCAACAACACATTCTAATGTGGAATAAAACACCTGAATGAACAGCACATTAGCCTGGTGGTGGTTTTGGTCACGTGTTATACGTTTCTATAAGCGTTTTTTAATGGCGCCCGGCTACTTCGCGGTTTCACCCTTCTGCGGGGGTGTCCGGCTCCGCATTACCCGCGATAAGCGAGGGTCCACTGTATATGCGATATTCGAGGGATGGCTGTAATGGGTACACACTCGTCGTGCTCTCCCAATGTAACCCAAAAAAGTGGACAAAAACTGCTTTATTTTCCAGTCAGTCATTGAGACTTGACACTAGCTGCAGAATAAGCTCAGCAGTTTGCATTTTTGTGGATAAGTGGGTCTTTGACGAGCCTCAAGCAAGGCAGGGGCCCAAGCCAAACAATAGGGGCCAACGCAGGACAATGGCTGAGCGGGTCCTCTAAACCTCCAATGCCTAAAACTAGGCCTTCCATTTACCAAGGCTCCATATACAGTGGTACCTCGAGTTACGATCGTAATCCGTTCCGAGAGTGTGATCGTATGACAAGCATTTCGTAACTCACGCGGACATTTCCCATTGAAATGAATTGAAAACAAATGAATTTGTTCCAACCCTCTGAAAAAACACTAAAAACAGGATATTGGATTGGAAAAAGGTTTTATTTCTTCTAATTCGCCATATATTGACAAAGTAATAAATAACGAGTGGTTTAATAGTAATAAAATGTGTTTAATAGATGTAAAATTAGACGCTTATGGCGGAGGGGAGAAACAATGACACACACGGAGGCGAAGGTGGGGAAATGCAAAGTCCGCCCAGTGGTCGTAGAAATATTTTATACACGTAAGAGATGCAAAAAAGACAGTGCCATGGCCACCTGGCTTGGTCGCATCATGAAATTTTGATCGTATCTCGGGCGAATTATTCGATCCAAATTTTCGTCGTAAGACAAGAATGTCATATGGTGAGGTGTTCGTATCACAAGGTTCTGTACAGACAATGAATGGGGCTGGAGTGATAACATGCCCTATTATCTATCCAAAAAGGCTAGAAGGTGACAAGGCTCATTTAAAAGCAGCATCCCAATTTGACATCTGTGGTTAACCCAATGTGAAGATTTTGTTTTCAATTCATTCATTTTCTGGACAGCTAATCCCAATGGGTCGTGGGGGTTACTGGAGCCTATCCCAAATAACAACGGGCACCAGGCAGGGGACCCTGAATTGGTGGCCAGCCAATCACAGAGCACAAGGAGGTAGATTGCCATTCATGCTGTGTTCTGCATGTGTGAATGGGAACAGGGGTGGCAAATAGGGTGCTCACACCCCCTCCTTAAACAAAGGACACCTTGGCTTTCGGGTGGGGGGAGGGGTGCGGAGCAGACACCTGTGATCTAGCCCTGTGCCCTCCCATAGAGTTTGTTTTACCTTTCAGCAAAAAAAGACAAGGTGGACGGAGGGGTTCTCCCCATCACAAAAATAACAGGGGTGTCAAACTCCCTTTGGTCTGCGGGCCGAATACAGCTTAATTTGAGATCAAGCGGGCCGGACCAGTAAACTCATTGCAAAATTACATAGAACTAACAATAAGCTTACTTTTTTCCTTTGTATTAGTCACTAATACTAATAATTAGTGCAAAGAATGACTAAATTATCTAAATGTTTATTAAAAGAATTTTCCTTTTACATTATGAACAATATATTATGAACAAGAGAATAACATAAGAACATAAATAAATGTCAATTTGTGTGTTCTGCACGTACTACAACACTAAGCCCTCTAGCGGATAATACAAGAACTACAAATTTTAAAGAAAATTCATATATTTTTTCTACAATACAGCTTTCTTCCCCGGGCCGTGCCAAACCACCAGACGGGCCAGATCCGGCCCGCGGGCCGTATGTTTGACACCCCTGGGCTAAAAGCTAATGGATGCCTCCAATTCCCAAATTTTAACACTCACCCCCTAGAACTGGCCCATGATCCCTGCTCCTCATCAAGTCACATGCTCAGGTACCATATTTCCACGACTATAAGACGCACATTAAAGTCTGAAATTTTCTCCAAAATAAATAGGGCGCCTTATAATCCAGTGCGCTTTATATATGGACCTAAAAAACTAAAATTGTTATCACGATAAAATAAAATAAATCAGTCGAAATCATGTCTACGGGAAAATAGTAGAGGTGGGGGCTGCTTGCCGTACAAGCAGCCCCCACCTCTACTATTTTCCCGAAGACAAAGTACTGCGCAGTGAATGCTGGGATATGTATGATACTTATTTTGTCAATACACCCAATGGATTGTGGCCTGCCGATTGGCATCAACACTATCTAAAAGAAAAAAGAAAAAAAATGCAACCAAGGGTACGAGTGGTTAGCGTACATGCCTCAGTTCTAGGGTTGGGGTTTTGATCCCAGGTGGGTCCTCAATGTGTGAAGTTTGCATGTTCTCCCATGGTTTGAGTGGGTTTTCTCTGTTTACTACTTTTTCCTCCCACATCCCCCAAAAAACATGCAAGATAGGCTGGTTGAACACTTTAAATTGCATGAATAAAAGAAAAAAAAGTGGAACTACTAAGGTGTGAAAATGTATTTTAATTAGACATTCATGAGTGTCTGCCTAGATTATTTTCCAACAATTACATGCCACACTTTGTTTATACAAGTTAAATATCCAAAGAGACATAATAGAAATTGTGACTTTGTAATTGGAAAATAATACATCATGTACAAGAATCCCGCAACGCTGACAATGATGTTGGAAGGAATTAATTAATGAACAAAGAATCTGTTTAGACATGAAGTCGGTACACTCCTAGTGTATAATGAATTGAAAATACTCACATTATCTCTTTTTTAAAAATACTGTAATAACTTTCTATGCTGATTATACTTGTCAGGGTCGTGGTCTACTAGATTATTTTCTATTTAAAATTTTGCATACCGAGTAAATGGTTAGCACTGGGTTCGATCCTAGGTCGGTGATGCTGTGTAGAGTGTGCACGTTCTGCCTGGGCTTGCATGGGTTTTCTCCAGGAACTCCGATTCCATCCCACATTCTAAAAACATGCATGGCAGTCTGGTTGTGCCCTCTAAATTGCCCCTATATATGAATGTGGGTTTGAATGGTTGTCTGTCTCCTTGTGCCCTGCGGTTGGCTGCCACCAATTCAGGCTAGGCCTGGGCTTGTGCCCGAAGCCAGCTGGAAGAGGCTCCAGCACCCCCCGCGACCCCTGTGAGGATAAAGGGTTCAGATAGTTAATGGAAAAAAATGAATGTTTTGCATTACATTAATCCCTGGAATATCACGGATAATGTAGACTAGACATGGCTGCGATAATTGATAAACCCTAAGTAGGGTATTACTACCATATTACATGTTTTCACGCCTAGACAGAAATACAACTACACAAGTACAATTATCAAGAAGTGTATTTATTAATAATTGCAGCTATAAGCATATGAGAAGACTAAATTATTAATATCTCAATATAATCTATGTTCGATTCGCCTATAGACGTTTAGCCGACGGATGTCTGGCCGAGGGACAGTTTGCCGAGGGGGCGTTTGGCCGAATCCAGAGTTAGCCGAGCAGATAGTTAGTCGACCGGATATTCACCCGACGGACATTGCGCCGACGCGCTCACCCCGCCCCCTGACGTTGCGCCAACGTGCTCGCCCCGCCCCCAATCGTTCTGTGTACGTGTTTTTCAACCTCAGCCTGCGGGCCATTTACGGCCCTTACAGAAAACATTCATTTAGAATAACGGGCATTTATTCATGGCCAAACACACGCAGTACAGTACGTACACGTAAGTAAGTACTGTAATGGAATTGTAAATCCAGGTAGTTATAACAGTATACATCGGGCAAGGACTGGATATCTGCCATTTCCAGCAACGGAGCCCATAACAAAGATATTGTTTCTGCCACGTCCATAACACTCGTGACGCACTTCGGGTTTTTCTTTATGTAATTATTATATGATTCTTAGGTCAAGGAAGGCATAATTGTTCTAATCTAAATGTTGTTTAGGTCTAGTCTCCTGTTTTTGTTATTGATAAAATACTTTGATTGTTATTGTAGTCCCAGATGTTGTTTTTACTCATACGTGATGGAATGATCAACAACTCTGTAAATTGTTTTGATTCATGGCAATAATAAGAGTCGTACGAGAACATCTATTCGGGGAGACGTTCGGAAGTTGTAAGAGGAACTTGCTGAAACTCTCCCCTTCGGAGGTTTTACCTGTTGTTATCCATTTCTATTTAATTAAATGTCAATAATTGAATAAGATGTCTGCCTGCAGTTATTGATAATTACGGACAAAGGTAATTATTAATGAACCTAACATTTTGGTCCTTCGAGCCGGATGGAGGATCAAGGAAGGCATAATTGTTCTAATCTAAATGTTGTTTAGGTCTAGTCTCCTGTTTTTGTTATTGGTAAAATACTTTGATTGTTATTGTAGTCCCAGATGTTGTTTTTACTCATACGTGATGGAATGATCAACAACTCTGTAAATTGTTTTGATTCATGGCAATAAGAGTCGTACGAGAACATCTATTCGGGGAGACGTTCGGAAGTTGTAAGAGGAACTTGCTGAAACTCTCCCCTTCGGAGGTTTTACCTGTTGTTATCCATTTCTATTTAAATAAATGTCAATAATTGAATAAGATGTCTGCCTGCAGTTATTGATAATTACGGACGAAGGTAATTATTAATGAACCTAACATTTTGGTCCTTCTGAGCCATGGAGGTCAATATACCGGAGCGAGAACCCAGGCGCTGCTGTTCGACATCTGGTAAGTGACCGTGCGCACGGCGTCTTCAAAACCCTTGGTGGGCCGGAGTTTTCGACGGGGGCGCCTGGATTCTCGGCGGTTGAAGACTTTTCCTGCTGGAGGGAGACATCTGAAGGATCTCGGGTAAGTCCACATTAATGTCTGCATTTTGTGACAGTGTTTCCAAATGCATTAAAGGGACATTGAATGTGAGGTCCATTGTGGGCTGGTTTTCGCGTCCTGGGTGACGGCGACAAAAACCCTGTGTTTATACTAGTCAATGGCAGGTACGGTTTGGGGCACTTTGCTGGAAAGTGTCCTGTGTCTCAGGGGTAGGCACGAATATATTGTACTGGAGGTACAATGTTGGGGCTGGAAAGTGTCCTGTGTCTCAAGGGTAGGCACAAATATGTTGTAAATGTTGTATTGTGTTTGTGTGGTTTCTGCAGTAAAATTAAGATAAGCCTAGGAAATACAGTCAAAGGGGTGATAATATTAATAATAAATATAATAAAGTTAACTGTGTGAGGCACACGAACTCACTACAAAAAAGTAAAATATGGGAAACACGTGTTGTAAGGCGGGTTTGGATGACGATCCAAAAAATACGTCTGACTTGTAAGGATTGGAAAAATTGGAAAGACAAAGCGCTTTAAAAATATTACACAGCTATATTTATGGATAAATAAATATGGGTTTGCTGGCCAGCTTAAAATGCATAAAATGCAGGATAATATATGCACTAATGCATAGAGGTAATATACATATATAAATAATATGTGAGTGGATAAAAGTGTAACAGCTTGTTCCACAGACACTAATGGCGAAATAAGACCGGGGAGAAGTTAAAAATACTATTTTGGGAAAATAGTGGGGACTCCCTCGGATAACGGGGATATATTTAAGACCGTGGCGGCGGGAAAGTACTGTTTGGTAAGAAAAAAATAGCGGGGCCTCCTCGGCTGACGGGGAAAATATTTACCGAGATAGGTGGCGGGCGTGGAGGAAGTTTAACAAAAATAAAGGGAGCTAGAAAATTAATGGGGACACTGGTATTTGATTTGGTTAATCCAGGTATGACGTTTTGTGATTGCAATTAAATTGGGTTTTTTTTTTGTGTGTGATGCTTTGGCTTGTATAACAACAATTAGAATGGTTATTTCCAAGTGCTGGTGGTGCTTTGTTAATATAACCTATATGTACTGTCAATTTACAGCAATGTGATGGCTTATTGCAGCTTGGTTTTTGATCCCGTCCGCTAGCGGGAAGATGGTGTTTAAAAAGACAAAAGAATATATACAAAATTATCATTTAAATGTTTAGCAGGGAATGTCACCTGTGTTTTTATTATGCTGTAGACTTGCCAAATAATGTGTCGACTGCGGGAGAAGCGTTCTGGTGCAGCGGCTGCTGATTAGATGGGAGTGAAACATGTGGGCCGCGGGGCAGACGATTTAACTGTGTTGGGCTTTCGGGAGCGTTCGGACCGTGTAAACGACTAAAATTTTGTGATCCCTTCCGTGAAGACATTATAATAATAATAATTGGCCTTGTGGGTGCTGAAGCAAACTTGAGGGCAGAAAATGGGTTTTTGCCATATTGTTGTGCTTGCAGCATACATATTCTGGATATATGGGGTCTTGGAAAAATATTGTAATGTAGTTGAACATCGGAAGAGGGGTTAATTTGACTGTTTAATGGTTGTCTTCTCTAAAAAGCATTGTATTTGGGCACGGGGGAAAGGGGCGACGTTTCAAGTGTTGACTCGCTGGTTTGTAAACATAAGATAACAATGCTGCTTTCGCAGCAAGAGTGGAGGTCATAGATAGCGGCTTATGGTGTTTGCTGTTTGGACTTTTCAGAATAAGAACAATACATGGTCTGCAAGAAATGCAAGGTTATGCGAATGCTTTCGCATTCATTTTTTGGGTTTTAAAATGAAATGTATATTAAGAGGATAGAAAATCTGATTAGTAAAAGGTTGATTTGGTAAAAAGCTTTAGATTTGGGAATAGACCAAAATAGTCATTTTTGAGCAATTGTGGATTTCAAAGGGCTCTTAGTTAAAGGAAACTAGCTTTTGAAAGGATAAAATAATATTAATAATATTTCAGAATATTTTGATTGTTCAAAATACTTTAATCCAGGAGGTTGGCTGGTTAAAGAAAAGGCCAGGATGACAAAATTTACAATATTATGGTATATTGGTGACAATAAGGTTTTTAAAACATTAAAAATTGTAATTAGGAAATGCCTAGCAAAAGGTTGATTTCTCTAATTCAATTGTTGTAGATTTTTGTTTTGGTAACAGGGAGCTATGGGAAATGACTCTTGTCTTAAGTAAACATCATATGAGGTGGTTTACAAAGTATATAGTAGGTATTGAGTTATTTGGCTGTTAACGACATCAGATGGGAAATTTACAATGCGATAGTGGCATGATAAAATTCATGGCATTCATCCAAATAATTAGGTGAATTGTAGATAAAATAATTGGTTTAGGATGAGCATATTTTCCCTAAGAATGGAGTAACATGGAATGTTTTTCAAAGTGCACTTGAAAGAACATTGTCTGTTGTCCTGGCGGGAGGAAATATGCTTTGTCACAGGTCATATTGATGACTTTAAGGATATTACGGATTGGATAAGCATTGGTCAATTGATACAACCAAATAACGTTGCTTTTTACTGCTTTAAGGGCATGCAAATTGGTGAGAACTTTAGCTTGAAATTCATACCATTGCAACGATGGGGTTAATACGCCTGAATGTTACAGTGATAACGAGTGGCAATAACAAGCTTAGATAAGGGAGGGAAAGGAGAAATTCTCCAAATTCCAGAATCTGGCTTAGAAACAGGTTATGCTAGTCGTTTTGGGTTTTTGACAGGATGTGGTGGTGGTACATGAATTCTGGGAAATTTTGGGAAATTGGGGACCCCATATCTAAAACAAATTTGAGACAAATGTGTAAATAGGCTCTATTTGGCGCTGGATGCCCGAATTCTAGTGGGGCCTTTCATGTTTTGAAACGAGTGACGCTTTAGGTAGATGGGTTGTCTATGAACAAAATGGGATGGGCGAAATTCGCTTACAAATTCGCCGTGTTATCTTGGTTCGTAGAATTTGGAGTCAAGGCGACATAATAAAGGCCATAGGCGTCATGTTGTATAAAATAGGCGTGGATGAATTTGTTTTACAAGTGGGGGAGATTATCTTATCACCTGAAACAAGTGGAAACAAAATTGGATGGCCGCATTAAAAGGTGATTGGCATGCTATTAGAGGAAATTGGGATTTTCCAAAAACCTGATAGGGGGCCATTAGGTCATGACGGCTGTGAAAATAAAAACCTTAGATGTGAAACTATTGCCACCTCAATTCGGGGAACAAACAGCTAAACTGATAGCATTAAAAAGGATATAACTTTGTGTGAAACTTGAAGGTAATTTTTACAAACGGTTAAAATGCTAGAGTGGGGGTGTGTATATTAAAGGATCTACTAATGAATGCGGGGTGGATCCAGACCTTCCGGAATGTGGGGTATTCATGGCGTCCTCGAGAATTTGTGGATTTTCTCCGGGTACTCCAGTTTACTCCCACAAAATGAAATTATGGATGCTAGACTGGTTGCACACTAAATTCTTCTGTTTATGAGTGTGAGCGTGAATGATAGTTTGTCTTTTTGTGTTTTTTGATTGGCAGGCCACCGAGACATTCTATCAATAAAGAAAATAATTTGGGCTTGAGTCAAGGGAAGACCTATGTCTCGACAAGGGGGAGGTGGCCTTGCTACAACGGCACTACAAGGCTTAGGGTTTAAATCTATATGCATACCCACATATCCATTTCAAAAGATACATTAACAGATTTTATTTTATTTTTATTAGATCATATAGATATCATTCCACGATATGGAATTCCAGAAACTATCTAGTGATAATGACTCCCATTTTGTTAATATAATAGTTGTCTACCATCCACAATTGGCGGACCTTATATGAAGTCCTGTTTGGTAGACCTTTCAAATTGCTATTTTTCACTACACAATGACAATTGGATGATGAGGCAAATCTAGCAGAGAGAGAAAAAAAACATACCAAATTTAGACTATCAGAGGGAGATTTTGCTTCTCAACAGGAAACGGAGGAAGTGACGGTGATTCTTGAAGACTGGATGCTGATACGCAGCATAAAAGAAGAAACATCGGAGCAACGCAAAGTGGGAGGGTCCTTGTTACTTAAAGGGGACACGGATGCACCTTTCCCACAGTAAGAAGGTTGTCTAAATTGAAACGTGTCAAGAGGAAAAATTCCTAAACAAAGACAAAAAGTCATATTGAAAACAATTATTGCTTTTGGGGCAATGAGATTAATGATGATTGTGATTCTATTCCTTTCCACAGTAGGGTTGTTTTCTCCAGTTGGAGAAAAAGGCGGAGGCGTTTCAATTGAGGATACACCATCTTACGGGAGGGTAAACCGAGAAACATACACATTTACATTTAATTAACATTACCTACTAAATCCAATTTCCAGATTGAAAATATATATTTGGACTCGGCGACGTCCCGGTTGCCATACAAGGGGTCAATCAATGGTGGGAAATATGTGAGGTACTTTAACAGCAAAAATTGAAGATTGGGAAAAGCCTTGTTGCAGAAATTGGTCAAGATTGGAAAGCTTGGACTGACATATTAACCTGTGAAATTTATTTCTGAAACAGGGATTTCCCAAACGGGGGATAATTGAATAATAAAAGGGTGGTCTCAATTGAAACATTGAGGGGACGGGTAAGATAAACTTTCTGACTTAATAAAATACGGGAAACACCAATATTAATTGAAAAGATTATTGCTCAGCAAGCAATACCATAAAACTATAGGGAACTCTTTTATATTGGGTTTGACGTCTCCATATGGTTTCAATTGAGACTAAACCATCTTACAAAGGATTAGAATAAACTACCAGACAAGGGAAAATACGATGGGATCTTACAACTCCCTCAATCACCATTCTTTTGGGGAAAAGTGTTTTTACAAATGAAAAAACGTGTCCTACTTGTACAGAAAAAAATATTGAAATAGTGTTTATCCTGTTACGCAGTAAATAGGAAGTCAATTTTTCCACTGTTTAATCATTTTACCTGCTTAAACCTTACAGGGCATGCTCTGAAGCTGGGGGCGATAAATGAGACGTGGTGTACCGGCGTTCTAAAACAAACTACACCCCTGATACCACGTTCTGGCCTATGGTGGCGGGGTGGTAGATAAATTATACGACTCCTGCCGAAACGCGGCAGGACTAGGTACTTTGGTCTCACTGCTCTTACCGGTGTCTGTTTTTCCATCCACAGTGGAGGAGATACAATTGGCGGCTCAGAATTCGGAGGTGCTGAAGGGTCGACCCTCCCGACATCGTCGAGAGGCATGGAGGGAAGGAGATCCAACATACAGTGATGCGATTGGCATCCCCCGGGGCGTACCAGATGAGTATAAGATGGCTAATCAGATCGCAGCAGGTTGGGAGTCCGTCTTCCTTCTAATCACCCCAAACAAAAATGTGGATAGAATAAATTACTTACATTACAATGTCCAAAACTTGGAAATTATATTAAACAGGGATTTGTGGCCATGAAGGAACAACTGGCAGCTACCAGTCTGATGGCGTTCCAGGATCGCATAGCGGTGGATATGATCCTTGAAACAGGGGGCGTGTGTGCAATGTTTGGAGAACAATGTTGCACCTTCATACCGAACAACACGTCACCCAGTGGATCTCTCACCAGGGCCATTACTGGCCTGCAAACACTGAACCGCAATATGCAAGAGCACTCTGGAGTAGATACGTCCGCATTGTCAGATTGGTGGGATAATACCTTTGGAAAATCTAAAGATTTGGCTACATCCTTCGTGGTGACTATAGGCACAATTACCGCTATCCTAACATTGTGTGGGTGATGTAGTATCCCCTGTTTGCGCTACTTGCTAAGCCGACTTATAACTACTGAAATTGCCCCTACAAATTCTAAAGTACATGAGTTGTATCTTATGGGACGGTTTGGGGAAAGCAGTGAGGTCCAGGAGTACGGTAAATCCGAGGACCAATTGGACGAATATGATTATGTTTTTTCTCTTTCAGACCAGCCATGGGAGTAAGGAGTAGGCGGATAAAATCGCAGTCACCGACATTTCCATTCGTGATTACTAAGAAATGATTAATAACATACATATTATAAAAACGGGGGAATGTTGGGTTTATTCTGTATTACTATTATAAATATAGTTGTATTAAGTCATTTCTTTGTTAAATCATTCTCTTATTATTTTCAAAGTGTTGCAAGGTCATGAACTGCCGCCTAGTCCACTCTCACATGGACTTCTCCAAGGATTGTTGCTACATCCACATACCCAGTATCGGGCTGAGAGGGTTGTTGATCGGGCAAGGACTGGATATCTGCCATTTCCAGCAACGGAGCCTATAACAAAGATATTGTTTCTGCCACGTCCATAACACTCGTGACGCACTTCAGGTTTTTCTTTATGTAATTATTATATGATTCTTAGGTCAAGGAAGGCATAATTGTTCTAATCTAAATGTTGTTTAGGTCTAGTCTCCTGTTTTTGTTATTGGTAAAATACTTTGATTGTTATTGTAGTCCCAGATGTTGTTTTTACTCATACGTGATGGAATGATCAACAACTTTATAAATTGTTTTGATTCATGGCAATAAGAGTCGCACGAGAACATCTATTCGGGGAGACGTTCGGAAGTTGTAAGAGGAACTTGCTGAAACTCTCCCCTTCGGAGGTTTTACCTGTTGTTATCCATTTCTATTTAATTAAATGTCAATAATTGAATAAGATGTCTGCCTGCAGTTATTGATAATTACGGACGAAGGTAATTATTAATGAACCTAACACCAGCATAGAAAACATTGAGATTAATCTTTGAATTAAGGTTCTCAGCAAATCATTTTGAATATATATTTCCTAAAATAATGGTAAATCATTTAAAATTAAAACATTGTTCTTATTGGGACACATCACTAAAAGTAAGTGTGTTCCATGGCATTTTCAGGTATTGTTCTTGATAGGTTCATTAATAATTACCCTTCTTTGTAATTATCAATAACTGCAGGCAGACATCTTATTCAATTATTGACCATTAATTAAATAGATTGGATCACGGATAAGAACCTTAAGGGAAGATACATCTTCAAAAGTATCCTCTCGAACAGTATTTCGCGTACGGCTTTAAGGCATTTGGATAAAAACAATTACGCCTTCATTTGACCTAACTATCATATAACAATTACATAAAGAAGCCCGAAGTGTGTCACGAGTGTTATGGAAGTGGCAGATATCCCGAGTCCTTGCTGCCTCCCGATCAACAGCCCTCAGAGCCCGATACTGGGTGAGATGTATCATAAACAATCCTTGGATAAGAAGTCCACGTGAGAGTGGACCAGGTGGCTGTTTATGACCTCGAGCCGAACAATAGAAAGACTGATTTAATGATTTAACAAAGAAATGAATTACTACACATATATGTATAATAGTAATACAGAATAAACCCAACAGTTCTCAAAGCCCCTTATTCAGTCTTTTAGTAAGTCTTCTAGTGTTTTTTTTCTCACGTAGCAAGAGCGTGTGTATGTGTACATATATAAGAATATTAAACAAAATGGACAGGCAGCACATTGTGCTACGTACTTGTATTTAGGAATGTCCACACAGGCCCGGAGAGAACATGCAATCATACTTTAGCTACCAAATTTTCAGGTTAAAAGACCCCTTGATATGCAAATGACCGCAAATGTTTTTTTATAGTATAGTAAGTATATGCTCTACTTACAAAATATCCAAGTCACAAAAAAGATCTGGAACCAATTAATTTCGTAAGGAAATGTACGACTCTGTATCTATATGGCTCTCATCTCCCATCATACATCTGTAATATTTTAGTCTTCTTTTGTGCCCTTCAACACCTTCATATAACTCCCCTTCTTTTCCTCACCTTGCTAGAGGAATGGTAATTGAACTCACACTTCAATCCAACCTTTCAGCTGTTATTATTGTCACCTTCCAAACCTCTACAGCCGATTGTCAAGTTCTTATTCGAATGAAGAGAGACTGAAAGACTTACACCAATTCCCTACTCAACTCAGTCATTCCTTTTTATTTATTTTCAACAACCCTAGTTACATGTCCAATTCTAAAGGGGAGGAGTTGAGCAAGCAGCTTGGACGTCTGAAATAACACAAAGATACCAAATAACAAATAAAAAAGATATGCATGCGAATAGAAATCTTCATTGCTAGTAAAAGCATCTATACATTGTAGCAAACGTAAAATAACTGATAAATGATACATATCTGGCGGCCTGGCAGCTGAGTGGTGGGCACACAGTGATGGGGTCCTGTATTTGAATACTGGTTGGTCCTCCTGTGAGATGTTTGCATGTTCTACTCGTGCCTACGTGGGTTCTCTCCGGGTATTTGGTTTACTCTCAAAATACTTAAGGAATCCGACACAAAAAAATAAGTTATTTTGCTTGGAGATTTAAATATTAACTGGATCGACAAATCAAATCGGAGACGGTTGAAATTGTTAACTAAATTTAACATTTCACAACTATGCAAAAGTCCTACTGGACCAGTGGTCTCCAACTCTGGTCCTCGAGGGCCCCTATCCAGTTTGTATGTGTCTATGTATGTATATGTACATGTACGTGTGCGTGGGTGTGGGTATGGGTGTGGGTATGGGTGTGGTTGTGGGTATGGGTATGGGTGTGGGTGTGGGTATGGGTGTGGGTATGGGTGTGGGTATGGGTGTGGGTATGGGTGTGGGTATGGGTGTGGGTATGGGTGTGGGTATGGGTGTGGGTGTGGGTATGGGTGTGGGTATGGGTGTGGGTATGGGTGTGGGTATGGGTATGAGCTTTTTTCGGTAACAATTAAAGTAAGCGTTTGTCAAGCATATGAAAAAAAGGAAACAAAAGGAAGAACAAAATAATTCTCGTTCAACTCAGTTTCATAATTTGCATAATACTGGACATCAATGTTATCACCAGTAGGCTGTGTAATGAGCATACACAACCCTTATTTGAAAATGGAATTTGTTAGAGCTACTGTATCATCCCTAAGTCGGTCTAGCAAAAAGCGTAAGCAGGGAATAAGACAACGCCCACACATTGTCAAAGTATTAGCAAAAACAGCGATTGATATCAACTCGGTGAAGGCCAATTGTTTACATTTGTCAAAGTGCCTCTTCATTTCCGGTTGGGTTCAGGGCCAGGCTTTCAATGGCTCTGGTTGGGTACCCATTGGAGGACGTGTTGTTGAGTGCAACATTTTCGAACATTGTCTACGCCCCCCTGCTCAATCAAAAGCACATCAACCGTCAGAAGCATACCTTCATTGCAAATCCAGTTTCTTTTTTAAACATTGTAATGGATGTTGTTCACCCTGTTCATATTTTTGTTTGGCTTAACCTGAAGAAAAATAGATTCTTGCTGCAATATGGCAAATCAACCCATAAGTCGGATTGCCATCCCCCGATGAGGCTCAACGTTGTCGAGAGAGGCCAGAATCTGGCCGTTTGTTTTAACCCTTTGCAAGAAGATTTTGTCTCAAATTGAAATGCTTTCACCTTTTGCATATGGAGACACTAAAACAAATATAAAAGAGGTCGTTATAGTTTATGGTATTGCTCGCTGAGCAATAATCTTTCCAATCAATATTGGAGTGGTTCCTACATTTTATTAAGTCAGAAAGCTTATTTTACCCGTCTCCTCAACGTTTCAACTGAGACTCAACTGTACTCTTACAGTGCAAAACGTAGCTCCACATAGTGCTAGTGCTTCTTTTTTACACTGCAGGTTGAGCACCACCGTTGGTCCAGTCCGTTCCTGTTGAAAAGAAAAGACTATTTCTGCTCATCCAAATTCAATGCCTTTTCTTAAAGATTTCCCTTTTCATGCAGTCAACCAGATTAGCCCTATCATCCAGTTCCAACCGTGCAGTGAATAATGGCGTTTTGTAGGGTCTACTCAATAGAATTTCTATGTTGTTGTCCTGTTGAACTTGACTCATGTAGCCACTGATTTCTTAATGAGATATGGAACCTTCTGTCCACCCAGCCAATTATTATGTTAACACAATTTGGGTGCCATTATCACTATGAATCAATGGTTCTTTGGAATTTCAAATTGTGCACTGATGTGCCCAGCATAAGTTAAGCATGCTCTGCAACGAAATTAACCCTATAAGTTGTGTAGTGGCACCGTACCCAGCCACCATCCCCCTTGTCGAGACATAGGGCTTCCCATGACTCAGTGATAGATTTACCAATAAGTACTCCCAAGTTCAACTTTCAATAAAGCATCTGAGATTATATCCTTTTATTTTTGCAAGAAGAGAATCCATCCACACGCGCCTCCCGTCAGATGTTTCTGAAGACTCCGGTGTCCTTTTTGCTAATATATTCATAAGACTTAAACAACATGCATAACCGAAGTCTAAACATTATTCAGAGTCAAAACTATTGTAGGTTTGTCAAATCTTTCTGAGAGAAAGTTGATCCAGACCACCTTGAGAAGCCACGCTTCCCAAAACAAATCCACAGTTCCCAAGAGCTTGTTGTTGAACCATAGTCTCGAGAAGTCCAGGTGTAAAGAAGTGACCTCCAAAGGTGTTTTTGATAAGTTTGGAGCGAGCATTTCTTTTGCAAGAGATGTATTAAAACGCCATTGTATTAATGTCACTTTATAATAATGATGAACCTAATATTCCTAATAAGCAAAGCATTTATATATGTAATGTTTATTATACAAAATAAGGCAAAGCCTTCTTCATTGCAAGCAAATATATATGATTATATTACAAGCAAATATATAATAATGATAAACCTAACACTCAGGCTAGGTAAGCTGAGGTACCAATTAGTTTTTTTTCTTCTTTTTTTCCCTCAGTGCTCCCAAATTTTCCATTCCGAAGAGCAAATTCTTTGTTTCTCCACATTAAGTTTCGAATGTGGAGTACTGCTGCTGTATTCTCGTCAAAAATTTCATTTGGTGAAATACTTATTTTTTGTTTGTTTCTGTACTAATCTGCTGCTGCCATCCCCAAAAGGCTTGTTGACACATTCAGAAATCAATTTAAAATGTCCAGTTTCTTTCACGTACACGTACCCGTACACAACGCCTTCTCACAGGCGTAGGGATGTCATTGCCATCTCGCAGGCGTAGGGATACGTCATCGCTTTCACCAACTATGATTGGCTAGTGATAAAAGAACTAGCCAGACCTGTCCAACTGTATCTTGATGCGTTCCTTTTATAAACTCCCGCTGAACGTCCGACCCGGGGAGCAAAGGTAAAATAAAAACAACTAAATTAGAATTCAGTTTTGTGTAGTTGCACTAAATGTATGTTTGAGTCTGTCTGTATATATTAATCCAAATTAATTTAAATTTGTTTGGCACCCTAACCCGCCGTCCCTCCCCCAAATGTCTCTATGTCCCTCTCTGTGCCCTCCGCAAATCTGTCTAATTTTAGTTCTATTAAACCCATTTTATTACTATTAAACCACTAGTTGTGTGTTACTTTGTTAATAGATGGCGATTTAGAAGAACTAAAACATTTTTTTTCCAATCCAATATCCCGTTTTTGGTGTTTTTTCAGAGGGTTTTAACAAATTAATTAGTTTTTAGTTCATTTCAATGGGAAACGTTCGTTCGAGTAAAAGCCTTGTTTTCACAGGTGATATGTGCGATGGGAATTTCACTCGCAATAAAAGAGGAAATGGCAAGACGCAAAGCATCTAGCTACTGCATGATATTTGGCGCGCCAATTCCCCCTCTATTCTATGTTCATTCTTCTATAGTTTTTATATACTACTTTAGGAAAAATCTGCGATGTAGTGAAGACACGAAAGTTTAAGCCGCGAAGTGAAGCATAACAGTAATCCTATGAAGAGTCACATGGAAGCAAAAGAATGATGACAATGAGGTTTTATTTTGATAAAATACAGTTTACTTTTGAATGTTCAGTTTAGCAATAAACCTAGCAAAACCAATCGATGAACATTCATAGATGGTGGGGGATAGGTCAAAGATCACAAACCAGTATTTCTCATTGTGGCATGCCAAAGGAAATATTTTTTAAAAAGCACAAAAGGGATTGGGAGGCATGAGTAATAAATACCAGGTGCAAGAAAGGAAAATAACCTAGGTGATCTAGAAGCAATTTGAGCTCATGATTCATAAACATAGAATAAATAAAGCCATTCAAATGGAGGATAATAAAGTTGAGAAATTCACCGAGTTCTCTCAAAATATGCAGGTATGTATGTTATGCATTGTTTATCCCATCTAAAACTACACACAACCAAGTGAAGACACAAGTAGGCGGATAGGGTTCGGATTTCACCTGAAATGTTGCTTCTACAAGAATGAAGCAGAGTTGCCACGAGAGTCTGGGGCATATAGTTCAACGGGGGATAAAGAGGAGAACCCATCAGGGTCATTAGAAGCCGTACTTGGATGACAACCCCTTGCCCAGAAAACAATACAATATTGTTTTACATTACATACAAACACAAGGATTATTATATCACCACTTTACACAAGTCAACCCTGCTCCATACTTCATTTTCTAAAGTGAAGTATTAGGGACAGACTGAAAAGGAAAAACAAAATACAACACATTTATGATGTGGACATCATTTCTCTCAGAAACTACATAATGTATAAAGATAATTCTTTGTTTTTACACTCATCAGGTCCCAATTAGCCTAAATACCAAAGAGAAAATAAAAATGCCTGCCTTGCAAGCGTCTGGGTTTTAGGAGGTTAAAGACAGAAAACATTACTATGCCTCCTATATCATTTTCAATTGAGCGGAAATTTAAGCATACAACAGCCAAAGATACAATAATAAATAATAAAATTGTCATAATATTAAAAATGAAATCCTGTGGGAAAAAGTGAATAAAGCAGAATTTCCTGGGAACAAAATTGAAGTTTTATGTAAAGATACAAGATGGTAGGAATAAAAAAAAGCACAATCATAATTTTTATTGGTACAAGAATATAGGTGCAACATTACAAGATTAAAAAAAATACAAAAATATTGGAAAATATTAGAAAGAACAAAATTGTGATATCAGTGAAAGTATTTGAACAATTTTACGTTTTTAAATGATGGAACCTTTCTAGTTGAATGGTCACATAATTTTTTTCACCTTCAAGTGTGGCCCTAATACACCATCCATATAGACCTTTTAGTCATTCCACGATTTAATAATAATAATAATTTTGCCTCTGCACAACCGAAGCCTTACATTTTCTCCTACATCATACTGATTCTGTTTTGGGTCATCATTTGACTCAATTGTCCAGGACTTTTCTTGGTTAATTGCTTGCACAATTGTGACCACATGCCACTTCAGTGTCCTACCTAGCAAAATAGTGGAAAATGGATGATAAAGCAGATCAAAATGAGATGACATGAGCATGCGAGGTAGCCAGGGGGCCGAGACGCGAGAGGCTGCTTATGATAACAGCATAGAGGGGAAGAAAAAATAATTTCTGCATCTCCTGGCATTAATGGTAGAGGTAAGATCGGGCCAAAAAAATCCGACCCGACCAAACCCGGGGGTCCGAAAACGAGACCCGACTGAACTTGAGGAATTAAACTTGATTTGCAGGCCAGAGCCCGAAGCAAACACGCACCTTCTGTTTTATCCATTATTCCAGATTATTTTATAACAAGTACAGCTTAGTTTGGTATCCACACATTGTTTTAGTATACATTTGGAAGACATTTATTTAAAAAAACAAAAGTCAGCGATAAAGACCACACATTGTTTAAGTGGTATAATTTTCTTTTAGTAATGTATTGACATTTTAAATGAAATTTGGGTCGGTTCGGCTTCGGGCTAAAGATTTTACCTCTACCATGGTCACACTTAGCGTTTGTGTACTGGTGAGGTATTATCCAATCAGTATCATCAATGTCACCTTTATAATAATGATGAACCTAACATTCCTAATAAGCAAAGCGTTTATATATGTAATGTTTATTATACAAAATAAGGCAAAGCCTTCTTCATTGCAAGCAAATATATATGATTATATTACAAGCAAATATATAATAATGATAAACCTAACACTCAGGCTAGGAAAGCTGAGGTACCAATTAGTTTTTTTTCTTCTTTTTTCCCTCAGTGCTCCCAAATTTTCCATTCCGAAGAGCAAATTCTTTGTTTCTCCACATTAAGTTTCGAATGTGGAGTACTGCTGCTGTATTCTCGTCAAAAATTTCATTTGGTGAAATACTTATTTTTTGTTTGTTTCTGTACTAATCTGCTGCTGCCATCCCCAAAAGGCTTGTTGACAAATTCAGAAATCAATTTAAAATGTCCAGTTTCTTTCACGTACACGTACCCGTACACAACGCCTTCTCACAGGCGTAGGGATGTCATTGCCATCTCGCAGGCGTAGGGATACGTCATCGCTTTCACCAACTATGATTGGCTAGTGATAAAAGAACTAGCCAGACCTGTCCAACTGTATCTGGAGCAAGCTGCGGTTTTGTCAACACGCAATGGCTGAAGGAAGAGAAGAAATGAATTTGTTTGCAGATATACTGTCAAAGCCATTTTCAAGACAGACTTTTCAATAAAAAAGCTGGACATCATTTAGACAGGTTTAACAGGAACAAACATTTTCAACACTAAATCGAGTAAAAACATGCCGGAAATACAACAGGACAGGCTCGACTTTCAGCATTAGGTTCGATGGCGATAGAAAAGAAGGAGGAAAGAAAGGAGAATGGCTAGTAAACAGTTAAAAATGATTTTTGGTGAGTAAAATATGGCTATATTCCCACATATTTCAATTGTATGAGGTTATTATTGATGATTTTGTGAAAAGGGAAGGAAAAAACAAAAAACTCTTGATGCGTTCCTTTTATAAACTCCCGCTGAACGTCCGACCCGGGGAGCAAAGGTAAAATAAAAACAACTAAATTAGAATTCAGTTTTGTGTAGTTGCACTAAATGTATGTTTGAGTCTGTCTGTATATATTAATCCAAATTAATTTAAATTTGTTTGGCACCCTAACCCGCCGTCCCTCCCCCAAATGTCTCTATGTCCCTCTCTGTGCCCTCCGCAAATCTGTCTAATTTTAGTTCTATTAAACCCATTTTATTACTATTAAACCACTAGTTGTGTGTTACTTTGTTAATAGATGGCGATTTAGAAGAACTAAAACATTTTTTTTCCAATCCAATATCCCGTTTTTGGTGTTTTTTCAGAGGGTTTTAACAAATTAATTAGTTTTTAGTTCATTTCAATGGGAAACGTTCGTTCGAGTAAAAGCCTTGTTTTCACAGGTGATATGTGCGATGGGAATTTCACTCGCAATAAAAGAGGAAATGGCAAGACGCAAAGCATCTAGCTACTGCATGATATTTGGCGCGCCAATTCCCCCTCTATTCTATGTTCATTCTTCTATAGTTTTTATATACTACTTTAGGAAAAATCTGCGATGTAGTGAAGACACGAAAGTTTAAGCCGCGAAGTGAAGCATAACAGTAATCCTATGAAGAGTCACATGGAAGCAAAAGAATGATGACAATGAGGTTTTATTTTGATAAAATACAGTTTACTTTTGAATGTTCAGTTTAGCAATAAACCTAGCAAAACCAATCGATGAACATTCATAGATGGTGGGGGATAGGTCAAAGATCACAAACCAGTATTTCTCATTGTGGCATGCCAAAGGAAATATTTTTTAAAAAGCACAAAAGGGATTGGGAGGCATGAGTAATAAATACCAGGTGCAAGAAAGGAAAATAACCTAGGTGATCTAGAAGCAATTTGAGCTCATGATTCATAAACATAGAATAAATAAAGCCATTCAAATGGAGGATAATAAAGTTGAGAAATTCACCGAGTTCTCTCAAAATATGCAGGTATGTATGTTATGCATTGTTTATCCCATCTAAAACTACACACAACCAAGTGAAGACACAAGTAGGCGGATAGGGTTCGGATTTCACCTGAAATGTTGCTTCTACAAGAATGAAGCAGAGTTGCCACGAGAGTCTGGGGCATATAGTTCAACGGGGGATAAAGAGGAGAACCCATCAGGGTCATTAGAAGCCGTACTTGGATGACAACCCCTTGCCCAGAAAACAATACAATATTGTTTTACATTACATACAAACACAAGGATTATTATATCACCACTTTACACAAGTCAACCCTGCTCCATACTTCATTTTCTAAAGTGAAGTATTAGGGACAGACTGAAAAGGAAAAACAAAATACAACACATTTATGATGTGGACATCATTTCTCTCAGAAACTACATAATGTATAAAGATAATTCTTTGTTTTTACACTCATCAGGTCCCAATTAGCCTAAATACCAAAGAGAAAATAAAAATGCCTGCCTTGCAAGCGTCTGGGTTTTAGGAGGTTAAAGACAGAAAACATTACTATGCCTCCTATATCATTTTCAATTGAGCGGAAATTTAAGCATACAACAGCCAAAGATACAATAATAAATAATAAAATTGTCATAATATTAAAAATGAAATCCTGTGGGAAAAAGTGAATAAAGCAGAATTTCCTGGGAACAAAATTGAAGTTTTATGTAAAGATACAAGATGGTAGGAATAAAAAAAAGCACAATCATAATTTTTATTGGTACAAGAATATAGGTGCAACATTACAAGATTAAAAAAAATACAAAAATATTGGAAAATATTAGAAAGAACAAAATTGTGATATCAGTGAAAGTATTTGAACAATTTTACGTTTTTAAATGATGGAACCTTTCTAGTTGAATGGTCACATAATTTTTTTCACCTTCAAGTGTGGCCCTAATACACCATCCATATAGACCTTTTAGTCATTCCACGATTTAATAATAATAATAATTTTGCCTCTGCACAACCGAAGCCTTACATTTTCTCCTACATCATACTGATTCTGTTTTGGGTCATCATTTGACTCAATTGTCCAGGACTTTTCTTGGTTAATTGCTTGCACAATTGTGACCACATGCCACTTCAGTGTCCTACCTAGCAAAATAGTGGAAAATGGATGATAAAGCAGTTCAGAAAATGAGATGACATGAGCATGCGAGGTAGCCAGGGGGCCGAGACGCGAGAGGCTGCTTATGATAACAGCATAGAGGGGAAGAAAAAATAATTTCTGCATCTCGTGGCATTAATGGTAGAGGTAAGATCGGGCCAAAAAAATCCGACCCGACCAAACCCGGGGGTCCGAAAACGAGACCCGACTGAACTTGAGGAATTAAACTTGATTTGCAGGCCAGAGCCCGAAGCAAACACGCACCTTCTGTTTTATCCATTATTCCAGATTATTTTATAACAAGTACAGTTTAGTTTGGTATCCACACATTGTTTTAGTATACATTTGGAAGACATTTATTTAAAAAAACAAAAGTCAGCGATAAAGACCACACATTGTTTAAGTGGTATAATTTTCTTTTAGTAATGTATTGACATTTTAAATGAAATTTGGGTCGGTTCGGCTTCGGGCTAAAGATTTTACCTCTACCATGGTCACACTTAGCGTTTGTGTACTGGTGAGGTATTATCCATTCAGTATCATCAATGTCACCTTTATAATAATGATGAACCTGACATTCCTAATAAGCAAAGCGTTTATATATGTAATGTTTATTATACAAAATAAGGCAAAGCCTTCTTCATTGCAAGCAAATATATATGATTATATTACAAGCAAATATATAATAATGATAAACCTAACACTCAGGCTAGGAAAGCTGAGGTACCAATTAGTTTTTTTTCTTCTTTTTTTCCCTCAGTGCTCCCAAATTTTCCATTCCGAAGAGCAAATTTTTTGTTTCTCCACATTAAGTTTCGAATGTGGAGTACTGCTGCTGTATTCTCGTCAAAAATTTCATTTGGTGAAATACTTATTTTTTGTTTGTTTCTGTACTAATCTGCTGCTGCCATCCCCAAAAGGCTTGTTGACACATTCAGAAATCAATTTAAAATGTCCAGTTTCTTTCACGTACACGTACCCGTACACAACGCCTTCTCACAGGCGTAGGGATGTCATTGCCATCTCGCAGGCGTATGGATACGTCATCGCTTTCACCAACTATGATTGGCTAGTGATAAAAGAACTAGCCAGACCTGTCCAACTGTATCTGGAGCAAGCTGCGGTTTTGTCAACACGCAATGGCTGAAGGAAGAGAAGAAATGAATTTGTTTGCAGATATACTGTCAAAGCCATTTTCAAGACAGACTTTTCAATAAAAAAGATGGACATCATTTAGACAGGTTTAACAGGAACAAACATTTTCAACACTAAATCGAGTAAAAACATGCCGGAAATACAACAGGACAGGCTCGACTTTCAGCATTAGGTTCGATGGCGATAGAAAAGAAGGAGGAAAGAAAGGAGAATGGCTAGTAAACAGTTAAAAATGATTTTTGGTGAGTAAAATATGGCTATATTCCCACATATTTCAATTGTATGAGGTTATTATTGATGATTTTGTGAAAAGGGAAGGAAAAAACAAAAAACTCTTGATGCGTTCCTTTTATAAACTCCCGCTGAACGTCCGACCCGGGGAGCAAAGGTAAAATAAAAACAACTAAATTAGAATTCAGTTTTGTGTAGTTGCACTAAATGTATGTTTGAGTCTGTCTGTATATATTAATCCAAATTAATTTAAATTTGTTTGGCACCCTAACCCGCCGTCCCTCCCCCAAATGTCTCTATGTCCCTCTCTGTGCCCTCCGCAAATCTGTCTAATTTTAGTTCTATTAAACCCATTTTATTACTATTAAACCACTAGTTGTGTGTTACTTTGTTAATAGATGGCGATTTAGAAGAACTAAAACATTTTTTTTCCAATCCAATATCCCGTTTTTGGTGTTTTTTCAGAGGGTTTTAACAAATTAATTAGTTTTTAGTTCATTTCAATGGGAAACGTTCGTTCGAGTAAAAGCCTTGTTTTCACAGATGATATGTGCGATGGGAATTTCACTCGCAATAAAAGAGGAAATGGCAAGACGCAAAGCATCTAGCTACTGCATGATATTTGGCGCGCCAATTCCCCCTCTATTCTATGTTCATTCTTCTATAGTTTTTATATACTACTTTAGGAAAAATCTGCGATGTAGTGAAGACACGAAAGTTTAAGCCGCGAAGTGAAGCATAACAGTAATCCTATGAAGAGTCACATGGAAGCAAAAGAATGATGACAATGAGGTTTTATTTTGATAAAATACAGTTTACTTTTGAATGTTCAGTTTAGCAATAAACCTAGCAAAACCAATCGATGAACATTCATAGATGGTGGGGGATAGGTCAAAGATCACAAACCAGTATTTCTCATTGTGGCATGCCAAAGGAAATATTTTTTAAAAAGCACAAAAGGGATTGGGAGGCATGAGTAATAAATACCAGGTGCAAGAAAGGAAAATAACCTAGGTGATCTAGAAGCAATTTGAGCTCATGATTCATAAACATAGAATAAATAAAGCCATTCAAATGGAGGATAATAAAGTTGAGAAATTCACCGAGTTCTCTCAAAATATGCAGGTATGTATGTTATGCATTGTTTATCCCATCTAAAACTACACACAACCAAGTGAAGACACAAGTAGGCGGATAGGGTTCGGATTTCACCTGAAATGTTGCTTCTACAAGAATGAAGCAGAGTTGCCACGAGAGTCTGGGGCATATAGTTCAACGGGGGATAAAGAGGAGAACCCATCGGGGTCATTAGAAGCCGTACTTGGATGACAACCCCTTGCCCAGAAAACAATACAATATTGTTTTACATTACATACAAACACAAGGATTATTATATCACCACTTTACACAAGTCAACCCTGCTCCATACTTCATTTTCTAAAGTGAAGTATTAGGGACAGACTGAAAAGGAAAAACAAAATACAACACATTTATGATGTGGACATCATTTCTCTCAGAAACTACATAATGTATAAAGATAATTCTTTGTTTTTACACTCATCAGGTCCCAATTAGCCTAAATACCAAAGAGAAAATAAAAATGCCTGCCTTGCAAGCGTCTGGGTTTTAGGAGGTTAAAGACAGAAAACATTACTATGCCTCCTATATCATTTTCAATTGAGCGGAAATTTAAGCATACAACAGCCAAAGATACAATAATAAATAATAAAATTGTCATAATATTAAAAATGAAATCCTGTGGGAAAAAGTGAATAAAGCAGAATTTCCTGGGAACAAAATTGAAGTTTTATGTAAAGATACAAGATGGTAGGAATAAAAAAAAAGAACAATCATAATTTTTATTGGTACAAGAATATAGGTGCAACATTACAAGATTAAAAAAAAAATACAAAAATATTGGAAAATATTAGAAAGAACAAAATTGTGATATCAGTGAAAGTATTTGAACAATTTTACGTTTTTAAATGATGGAACCTTTCTAGTTGAATGGTCACATAATTTTTTTCACCTTCAAGTGTGGCCCTAATACACCATCCATATAGACCTTTTAGTCATTCCACGATTTAATAATAATAATAATTTTGCCTCTGCACAACCGAAGCCTTACATTTTCTCCTACATCATACTGATTCTGTTTTGGGTCATCATTTGACTCAATTGTCCAGGACTTTTCTTGGTTAATTGCTTGCACAATTGTGACCACATGCCACTTCAGTGTCCTACCTAGCAAAATAGTGGAAAATGGATGATAAAGCAGTTCAGAAAATGAGATGACATGAGCATGCGAGGTAGCCAGGGGGCCGAGACGCGAGAGGCTGCTTATGATAACAGCATAGAGGGGAAGAAAAAATAATTTCTGCATCTCGTGGCATTAATGGTAGAGGTAAGATCGGGCCAAAAAAATCCGACCCGACCAAACCCGGGGGTCCGAAAACGAGACCCGACTGAACTTGAGGAATTAAACTTGATTTGCAGGCCAGAGCCCGAAGCAAACACGCACCTTCTGTTTTATCCATTATTCCAGATTATTTTATAACAAGTACAGTTTAGTTTGGTATCCACACATTGTTTTAGTATACATTTGGAAGACATTTATTTAAAAAAACAAAAGTCAGCGATAAAGACCACACATTGTTTAAGTGGTATAATTTTCTTTTAGTAATGTATTGACATTTTAAATGAAATTTGGGTCGGTTCGGCTTCGGGCTAAAGATTTTACCTCTACCATGGTCACACTTAGCGTTTGTGTACTGGTGAGGTATTATCCATTCAGTATCATTAATGTCACCTTTATAATAATGATGAACCTAACATTCCTAATAAGCAAAGCGTTTATATATGTAATGTTTATTATACAAAATAAGGCAAAGCCTTCTTCATTGCAAGCAAATATATATGATTATATTACAAGCAAATATATAATAATGATAAACCTAACACTCAGGCTAGGAAAGCTGAGGTACCAATTAGTTTTTTTTCTTCTTTTTTTCCCTCAGTGCTCCCAAATTTTCCATTCCGAAGAGCAAATTTTTTGTTTCTCCACATTAAGTTTCGAATGTGGAGTACTGCTGCTGTATTCTCGTCAAAAATTTCATTTGGTGAAATACTTATTTTTTGTTTGTTTCTGTACTAATCTGCTGCTGCCATCCCCAAAAGGCTTGTTGACACATTCAGAAATCAATTTAAAATGTCCAGTTTCTTTCACGTACACGTACCCGTACACAACGCCTTCTCACAGGCGTAGGGATGTCATTGCCATCTCGCAGGCGTAGGGATACGTCATCGCTTTCACCAACTATGATTGGCTAGTGATAAAAGAACTAGCCAGACCTGTCCAACTGTATCTGGAGCAAGCTGCGGTTTTGTCAACACGCAATGGCTGAAGGAAGAGAAGAAATGAATTTGTTTGCAGATATACTGTCAAAGCCATTTTCAAGACAGACTTTTCAATAAAAAAGATGGACATCATTTAGACAGGTTTAACAGGAACAAACATTTTCAACACTAAATCGAGTAAAAACATGCCGGAAATACAACAGGACAGGCTCGACTTTCAGCATTAGGTTCGATGGCGATAGAAAAGAAGGAGGAAAGAAAGGAGAATGGCTAGTAAACAGTTAAAAATGATTTTTGGTGAGTAAAATATGGCTATATTCCCACATATTTCAATTGTATGAGGTTATTATTGATGATTTTGTGAAAAGGGAAGGAAAAAACAAAAAACTCTTGATGCGTTCCTTTTATAAACTCCCGCTGAACGTCCGACCCGGGGAGCAAAGGTAAAATAAAAACAACTAAATTAGAATTCAGTTTTGTGTAGTTGCACTAAATGTATGTTTGAGTCTGTCTGTATATATTAATCCAAATTAATTTAAATTTGTTTGGCACCCTAACCCGCCGTCCCTCCCCCAAATGTCTCTATGTCCCTCTCTGTGCCCTCCGCAAATCTGTCTAATTTTAGTTCTATTAAACCCATTTTATTACTATTAAACCACTAGTTGTGTGTTACTTTGTTAATAGATGGCGATTTAGAAGAACTAAAACATTTTTTTTCCAATCCAATATCCCGTTTTTGGTGTTTTTTCAGAGGGTTTTAACAAATTAATTAGTTTTTAGTTCATTTCAATGGGAAACGTTCGTTCGAGTAAAAGCCTTGTTTTCACAGGTGATATGTGCGATGGGAATTTCACTCGCAATAAAAGAGAAAATGGCAAGACGCAAAGCATCTAGCTACTGCATGATATTTGGAGCGCCAATTCCCCCTCTATTCTATGTTCATTCTTCTATAGTTTTTATATACTACCTTAGGAAAAATCTGCGATGTAGTGAAGACACGAAAGTTTAAGCCGCGAAGTGAAGCATAACAGTAATCCTATGAAGAGTCACATGGAAGCAAAAGAATGATGACAATGAGGTTTTATTTTGATAAAATACAGTTTACTTTTGAATGTTCAGTTTAGCAATAAACCTAGCAAAACCAATCGATGAACATTCATAGATGGTGGGGGGATAGGTCAAAGATCACAAACCAGTATGGCTCATTGTGGCATGCCAAAGGAAATATTTTTTAAAAAGCACAAAAGGGATTGGGAGGCATGAGTAATAAATACCAGGTGCAAGAAAGGAAAGTAACCTAGGTGATCTAGAAGCAATTTGAGCTCATGATTCATAAACATAGAATAAATAAAGCCATTCAAATGGAGGATAATAAAGTTGAGAAATTCACCGAGTTCTCTCAAAATATGCAGGTATGTATGTTATGCATTGTTTATCCCATCTAAAACTACACACAACCAAGTGAAGACACAAGTAGGCGGATAGGGTTCGGATTTCACCTGAAATGTTGCTTCTACAAGAATGAAGCAGAGTTGCCACGAGAGTCTGGGGCATATAGTTCAACGGGGGATAAAGAGGAGAACCCATCAGGGTCATTAGAAGCCGTACTTGGATGACAACCCCTTGCCCAGAAAACAATACAATATTGTTTTACATTACATACAAACATAAGGATTATTATATCACCACTTTACACAAGTCAACCCTGCTCCATACTTCATTTTCTAAAGTGAAGTATTAGGGACAGACTGAAAAGGAAAAACAAAATACAACACATTTATGATGTGGACATCATTTCTCTCAGAAACTACATAATGTATAAAGATAATTCTTTGTTTTTACACTCATCAGGTCCCAATTAGCCTAAATACCAAAGAGAAAATAAAAATGCCTGCCTTGCAAGCGTCTGGGTTTTAGGAGGTTAAAGACAGAAAACATTACTATGCCTCCTATATCATTTTCAATTGAGCGGAAATTTAAGCATACAACAGCCAAAGATACAATAATAAATAATAAAATTGTCATAATATTAAAAATGAAATCCTGTGGGAAAAAGTGAATAAAGCAGAATTTCCTGGGAACAAAATTGAAGTTTTATGTAAAGATACAAGATGGTAGGAATAAAAAAAAAGCACAATCATAATTTTTATTGGTACAAGAATATAGGTGCAACATTACAAGATTAAAAAAAAAATACAAAAATATTGGAAAATATTAGAAAGAACAAAATTGTGATATCAGTGAAAGTATTTGAACAATTTTACGTTTTTAAATGATGGAACCTTTCTAGTTGAATGGTCACATAATTTTTTTCACCTTCAAGTGTGGCCCTAATACACCATCCATATAGACCTTTTAGTCATTCCACGATTTAATAATAATAATAATTTTGCCTCTGCACAACCGAAGCCTTACATTTTCTCCTACATCATACTGATTCTGTTTTGGGTCATCATTTGACTCAATTGTCCAGGACTTTTCTTGGTTAATTGCTTGCACAATTGTGACCACATGCCACTTCAGTGTCCTACCTAGCAAAATAGTGGAAAATGGATGATAAAGCAGTTCAGAAAATGAGATGACATGAGCATGCGAGGTAGCCAGGGGGCCGAGACGCGAGAGGCTGCTTATGATAACAGCATAGAGGGGAAGAAAAAATAATTTCTGCATCTCGTGGCATTAATGGTAGAGGTAAGATCGGGCCAAAAAAATCCGACCCGACCAAACCCGGGGGTCCGAAAACGAGACCCGACTGAACTTGAGGAATTAAACTTGATTTGCAGGCCAGAGCCCGAAGCAAACACGCACCTTCTGTTTTATCCATTATTCCAGATTATTTTATAACAAGTACAGTTTAGTTTGGTATCCACACATTGTTTTAGTATACATTTGGAAGACATTTATTTAAAAAAACAAAAGTCAGCGATAAAGACCACACATTGTTTAAGTGGTATAATTTTCTTTTAGTAATGTATTGACATTTTAAATGAAATTTGGGTCGGTTCGGCTTCGGGCTAAAGATTTTACCTCTACCATGGTCACACTTAGCGTTTGTGTACTGGTGAGGTATTATCCATTCAGTATCATTAATGTCACCTTTATAATAATGATGAACCTAACATTCCTAATAAGCAAAGCGTTTATATATGTAATGTTTATTATACAAAATAAGGCAAAGCCTTCTTCATTGCAAGCAAATATATATGATTATATTACAAGCAAATATATAATAATGATAAACCTAACACTCAGGCTAGGAAAGCTGAGGTACCAATTAGTTTTTTTTCTTCTTTTTTTCCCTCAGTGCTCCCAAATTTTCCATTCCGAAGAGCAAATTTTTTGTTTCTCCACATTAAGTTTCGAATGTGGAGTACTGCTGCTGTATTCTCGTCAAAAATTTCATTTGGTGAAATACTTATTTTTTGTTTGTTTCTGTACTAATCTGCTGCTGCCATCCCCAAAAGGCTTGTTGACACATTCAGAAATCAATTTAAAATGTCCAGTTTCTTTCACGTACACGTACCCGTACACAACGCCTTCTCACAGGCGTAGGGATGTCATTGCCATCTCGCAGGCGTAGGGATACGTCATCGCTTTCACCAACTATGATTGGCTAGTGATAAAAGAACTAGCCAGACCTGTCCAACTGTATCTGGAGCAAGCTGCGGTTTTGTCAACACGCAATGGCTGAAGGAAGAGAAGAAATGAATTTGTTTGCAGATATACTGTCAAAGCCATTTTCAAGACAGACTTTTCAATAAAAAAGATGGACATCATTTAGACAGGTTTAACAGGAACAAACATTTTCAACACTAAATCGAGTAAAAACATGCCGGAAATACAACAGGACAGGCTCGACTTTCAGCATTAGGTTCGATGGCGATAGAAAAGAAGGAGGAAAGAAAGGAGAATGGCTAGTAAACAGTTAAAAATGATTTTTGGTGAGTAAAATATGGCTATATTCCCACATATTTCAATTGTATGAGGTTATTATTGATGATTTTGTGAAAAGGGAAGGAAAAAACAAAAAACTCTTGATGCGTTCCTTTTATAAACTCCCGCTGAACGTCCGACCCGGGGAGCAAAGGTAAAATAAAAACAACTAAATTAGAATTCAGTTTTGTGTAGTTGCACTAAATGTATGTTTGAGTCTGTCTGTATATATTAATCCAAATTAATTTAAATTTGTTTGGCACCCTAACCCGCCGTCCCTCCCCCAAATGTCTCTATGTCCCTCTCTGTGCCCTCCGCAAATCTGTCTAATTTTAGTTCTATTAAACCCATTTTATTACTATTAAACCACTAGTTGTGTGTTACTTTGTTAATAGATGGCGATTTAGAAGAACTAAAACATTTTTTTTCCAATCCAATATCCCGTTTTTGGTGTTTTTTCAGAGGGTTTTAACAAATTAATTAGTTTTTAGTTCATTTCAATGGGAAACGTTCGTTCGAGTAAAAGCCTTGTTTTCACAGGTGATATGTGCGATGGGAATTTCACTCGCAATAAAAGAGAAAATGGCAAGACGCAAAGCATCTAGCTACTGCATGATATTTGGAGCGCCAATTCCCCCTCTATTCTATGTTCATTCTTCTATAGTTTTTATATACTACCTTAGGAAAAATCTGCGATGTAGTGAAGACACGAAAGTTTAAGCCGCGAAGTGAAGCATAACAGTAATCCTATGAAGAGTCACATGGAAGCAAAAGAATGATGACAATGAGGTTTTATTTTGATAAAATACAGTTTACTTTTGAATGTTCAGTTTAGCAATAAACCTAGCAAAACCAATCGATGAACATTCATAGATGGTGGGGGGATAGGTCAAAGATCACAAACCAGTATGGCTCATTGTGGCATGCCAAAGGAAATATTTTTTAAAAAGCACAAAAGGGATTGGGAGGCATGAGTAATAAATACCAGGTGCAAGAAAGGAAAGTAACCTAGGTGATCTAGAAGCAATTTGAGCTCATGATTCATAAACATAGAATAAATAAAGCCATTCAAATGGAGGATAATAAAGTTGAGAAATTCACCGAGTTCTCTCAAAATATGCAGGTATGTATGTTATGCATTGTTTATCCCATCTAAAACTACACACAACCAAGTGAAGACACAAGTAGGCGGATAGGGTTCGGATTTCACCTGAAATGTTGCTTCTACAAGAATGAAGCAGAGTTGCCACGAGAGTCTGGGGCATATAGTTCAACGGGGGATAAAGAGGAGAACCCATCAGGGTCATTAGAAGCCGTACTTGGATGACAACCCCTTGCCCAGAAAACAATACAATATTGTTTTACATTACATACAAACATAAGGATTATTATATCACCACTTTACACAAGTCAACCCTGCTCCATACTTCATTTTCTAAAGTGAAGTATTAGGGACAGACTGAAAAGGAAAAACAAAATACAACACATTTATGATGTGGACATCATTTCTCTCAGAAACTACATAATGTATAAAGATAATTCTTTGTTTTTACACTCATCAGGTCCCAATTAGCCTAAATACCAAAGAGAAAATAAAAATGCCTGCCTTGCAAGCGTCTGGGTTTTAGGAGGTTAAAGACAGAAAACATTACTATGCCTCCTATATCATTTTCAATTGAGCGGAAATTTAAGCATACAACAGCCAAAGATACAATAATAAATAATAAAATTGTCATAATATTAAAAATGAAATCCTGTGGGAAAAAGTGAATAAAGCAGAATTTCCTGGGAACAAAATTGAAGTTTTATGTAAAGATACAAGATGGTAGGAATAAAAAAAAGCACAATCATAATTTTTATTGGTACAAGAATATAGATGCAACATTACAAGATTAAAAAAAAATACAAGAATATTGGAAAATATTAGAAAGAACAAAATTGTGATATCAGTGAAAGTATTTGAACAATTTTACGTTTTTAAATGATGGAACCTTTCTAGTTGAATGGTCACAATTTTTTTCACCTTCAAGTGTGGCCCTAATACACCATCCATATAGACCTTTTAGTCATTCCACGATTTAATAATAATAATAATTTTGCCTCTGCACAACCGAAGCCTTACATTTTCTCCTACATCATACTGATTCTTTTTTGGGTCATCATTTGACTCAATTGTCCAGGACTTTTCTTGGTTAATTGCTTGCACAATTGTGACCACATGCCACTTCAGTGTCCTACCTAGCAAAATAGTGGAAATTGGATGATAAAGCAGTTCAGAAAATGAGATGACATGAGCATGCGAGGTAGCCAGGGGGCCGAGACGCGAGAGGCTGCTTATGATAACAGCATAGAGGGGAAGAAAAAATAATTTCTGCATCTCGTGGCATTAATGGTAGAGGTAAGATCGGGCCAAAAAAATCCGACCCGACCAAACCCGGGGGTCCGAAAACGAGACCCGACTGAACTTGAGGAATTAAACTTGATTTGCAGGCCAGAGCCCGAAGCAAACACGCACCTTCTGTTTTATCCATTATTTCAGATTACTTTATAACAAGTACAGCTTAGTTTGGTATCCACACATTGTTTTAGTATACATTTGGAAGACATTTATTTAAAAAAACAAAAGTCAGCGATAAAGACCACACATTGTTTAAGTGGTATAATTTTCTTTTAGTAATGTATTGACATTTTAAATGAAATTCGGGTCGGTTCGGCTTCGGGCTAAAGATTTTACCTCTACCATGGTCACACTTAGCGTTTGTGTACTGGTGAGGTATTATCCAATCAGTATCATCTGCTGAGCCGCTCACACAACTTCTATTTTTAAATGTAATTGCTTGAGGGCCACATTTAGATTTTAAAAGTAAAAAATAAATAGGTGCTTTTAGGTCATTTGAACACTTGAAAAATAATAAACCTATGGCCTGTGGGCCACAACACCGCCCACTAGGAGGTCCGATCTGGCACATGAGGTTCTTCTGTCTGAAAGGGAATTTGTAGTTCTTTTATACTTTACAAACATAATCAAATACTTTTATTGATTTATTTTATTTTCCTATCCATAGTCAAAGCCATACTTTAAGCTCCTGTAGTCAAATTGGTTGTCATAAATGTCATCAAGGAACCTTAATATACCTTAAAACTAGCAGTAATTAACCTGAGAATGTCCAAAAATCAACAAAACACAGCCAACTAACAGGAAGCCGATAAATTTCCCAAAAAGTTATGTATAATGTATGTATGTATATGTGTATACGTGTATATGTATGTGTGTGAGTATAAATATATATATATATATATATATATATATATATATATATATATATATATATATATATATATATATATATATATATATATATATATATATATATACATACATACATACATACATACATACATACATACATACATACATACATACATACATACATACATACATACATACATACATACATACATACATACATACATACATACATACATACATACATACATACATACATACATACATACATACATACATACATACATACATACATACATACATACATATATATATATATATATATATATATATATATATATATGAAAAGGGAGAGAGAAAAAAATGAACTCAAGGCATGCCTATGACAATTACACTCAATGTCCCCCCCCTTTCACTTAAACTGGCAGTGGATGCATTTCGATGTCATGCTGTCGATTATTTTTGATAAAGCACCTATTTAATGCTAAGTTGTTTTCAATTCATAATTTGTAGTTGTTTGGATGTGTATTTATGTGCATGTGTTTCTGTGCTTTTCTTTTGCTTAAAGTTAGCTTGCTCCTTACCCTTAAATTTGATTAAAAAGGGTGAAAAGAACCACGCCGTAGGTTAGCTGCAGCTTTAGAGGTGTCTATGATCATCATTGGCACTGATAGATTTAAAAAATCCTCATTTAAGCAGCAGGAGAAATAAATCCAGTTTTTCAGGATGACAATGATTGAATTCAGATTACCTCACACGCAAATTATTTGAATATGCCTTGACCACATTTAAATTGTCTGGAGGTCTGTCTGGCAAGCCCCCCCCCCAAACTTTCTAAATAAAAATCTCTAGAGGATTAAAAGAGATTTCTGTTAGAAAAAGACAATATAAGAAGACTAAAACAGGTGGTAAACTCTCCTTAGTCTGCTTTCTATCATCTCAATGCCCCTCAGGGATCCATCTTCTCTTTATTTTTGTTTTTCTTGAGGAAAGAAGGCGTGCGGAATTTCTTTTTCTTCTTCAAGTTGGGTGACTTGGAGGGCGAGCTTTCTTGGGACAACACTTCCTTGATGTTATCATCCGGGCACACTGTGATCTGCACGCTCTCTTTGCTGGTGTTGAGCAGGCTGACCTGGTTGCAGAGGTCGTCATCTGCGACACGGTGGTTGTCCTTGCCGTTCATTATGCCCAAGTGGTTGACTTCCAGGAGAAGAGGACCAGGCGTCATGTCAATGAAAAAATGGATGGATTGTTAAAGTTATAGGCATTTTAGATGAGAAATCATAATTCATTCATTCATCTTCAGTACCGCTTATACCCTCAAGTGTCACGAGAGGTCCTGGATCCCATCCCAGACGAACTCGAGCAAACTCGACTGCACTAAGGTCAGGTAAGTGAACAACTACACAATAAAATATTTTGTGTTTTGATGTGGATACAACGACTAACTATAATAGCAGTACTTAACTTATAGTAAACTTTTTTTTCCTAAAATTAAATAACAGTATTTACAAAAAAAATTGATATTTTTAAAAAGTTCCTCGCATCTGGTCTATGAAAGCACGTTTAACAACGGTAGGATAGCAATAAGTAAGTAAGTTTTTCCGTGTTTTATGCAAAATACCACTTTTTTTCTTTAATTTCATTCATAAACGTCAAAATACATTTTGTTTAGCGTTTTATCTCTTCTCTTTGAAATAAATGACTGTATTGGCCGCATTGTCTTGCGTTATGGCGTTTCGTCTTTGTCACATTGCAGTTTCTTGCATGTATAATTTGTGCGCAGATAACCCATACCCTTCATTCAGTCATCATTTCTTTGAGTTACTTATACGGGACGGCGTATATGCGAGAAAATACGGTAGTAGTTCAGAACATCACAAAAGAAATTGGAAGCTAAACATATATCGACTATACAGTAATACCTTGACATACAAGTGTCCCAACATACTAGAAATTTCAGAGACGAGGAAAATTCTGAGCAAAGTTTTCCCCTGAGATACAAGACAAGTTTAACATTCGAGCATACGATGCGGCCGCTAGGTGGTCTTTTTCAAGCTGTGCAGTGATACAAGAGGGAGGGGCTTCTTTTAATATGGATAAAGGAGAAACAGATTGTGTAATCTGCAAGGATTTCAAAGTAAAGCAAGCAGCTGAGAAAGTATATACCCACACACCCACCCACCCACCCACCCACACACCCACCCACCCACACACCCACCCACCCACACCCCCCCCCCACACACACACACACATATATATATAGTCTAGCTTTGAATGCTCTGTTGACGCCAACATCTAGCGGCAGGATTTATTTTGTAAATACAGCCGAAATGATGGCGAGCACCAAATTAGTTTGCTCGCTGTCATACGGTGTATTGAAGAACTGGGTGAATTAATAACTATTTATCCCAGCAGTTACTGCGCAGTACTTTATCTACGGGAAAATAGCAGTCGGGGGCTGCTTCCCGTAGTTGTCCTATCGATTGATTTTATTTTATTAACAATTTTAGTATTTGGTCCATATATAAAGCGCACTGGATTATAAGGCTATTTTGGGGAAAATTTAAGACTTTTATGTGCGCCGTATAGTCGTGAAAATACGGTATTTATAATCGGGGTGATTCTACTTCGCGGTTTCTCATTTATCGCGGCCATGTCTGGTCTACATTAACCTCAATATTCGAGGGATTACTGTATCGGGTACTGGATCGGCACATGACTATTTGGTTTTGTGGCTCATCTGTAGGGATAGCTCTGACACAATGCCTTTATACCTTTTGTTGGAGTGCTTTGTGGGGACTGCACGAAAGAAAGAGACTGAGAGAGTATGGAGCCATCATTGTAGTTTAGCTTGTGCTCACCACCTGCGGGGGGTGGTGATGGTAAATAGCAAGGATGACCAGATTGCGGATTGGTGGTGCAGAGGAGATTGAATCAGTGGCAAGTAGGTTGAGTGAGGGTGCAGGGATTGGAAGAAAGGGTCAGGAGCGGGTGGGAGGAATGAAGGCCAAGGCAAGAGAGATTAGAGATAACATACAAGTTCGGATTTAGACGTTGACAGATGTTCTTCTGAAAATTTTACAAAATCCTAATTTGATCCTTTAAAAGCATTTTTATAGAGTGGGATGTACTACTTTGTTGGACATTACTTTTTAACAGGAGTATACTTCAATATGTATTTATTTTTGTGAAAGATTTCATCAGTGTGAAATATTAAAATAAATAAATGAATAAATAAGAATAAGATTCAAACATGCATCGGAGGGACTAATTTTGATGATTTGCTTCTAAATACATGAAATTAGTTTGGGGTAAGTGCTGAAACATGGAAACAAGCTTAGTGAGTGCTAAATCTCTGAGTTATAGGCAGAAACTTCTGCGGTCTGATTTTTGGCAATTTTCATTTTAAGCAAATTTAAAATCTGAATTTTGGTTTTCACGATGCCCTAGTTTAATGTTGTCACTGTTGGGCCACTTCTCTCATTCGGGGCAAAGCAACGTGGCAAATAGTAAGTGTGTGTGTGATGCAAGCATCTCATGCGAATAAAACCAATAGGAAATGGTTTTATTTCTGTTGCTCTCGCCTCTAGCTACAACCAACCAGCAATAAGTTTGTTTATCACCAAATCACCTCTGAGGACACTGGCCCACCTGGAAATCATGTTCAACGTTGCCAACAAAGAGGAGCATACAGTGGTACCTCTACTTATGAATGGTCTGAGGTTACACGAAGCTTTGATATCCGACCAACTGAATGATGCACAAAAGTGTAGATTCAGTTCTGCCGCAATGTCGTGCGCCTTTAGCATATCAAGGAATGTTAATTTTTAGGAAGCATTTTCAACAGCAACTCAAAAAGTCAGCCTTTTTCCATGTTGATACAATGTTCACTCGCAACAAAACATGAAATGGTAATAGGTAGTGCATCTCGCTTATCGTTTCTTCTTTGGCGCTGGCTGAGTGCCAACCATTTCAGCGCCGAAGGAGTAGCTGTCATATTTCATCTGTCTTCCGCTTCCGAGTTTCACGGGGAATTTTGACATTTTTAGGAATTCTCTTTTTTTTATTTCAGAAAAAAAATCCACGATATAGTGAAACTGCGAAAATTGAAGCTACTGTAGGTTATAAGAAACTTCCAGGCATGTTTTCCGGGAGAAAAATAAAAAACAACGGTATGTAATATTGTTGGTATTCCCCATTGACCACCCTAATTATCAAAATGGGGTGGATCCATGGTTGTTGTTTATATATTTTATAAAGCAAGGTTTAAAACAGTATCTGCTATTTCTTACAAAAACTTCTGCCTTTGTGTAGTTCTGATCTCAAAAGACATTGTAATCAACATCATCTACTAATGTGTTCCTGCTCCGGCTGATTCTTATTCCCATTATGCCCAATCAATGGATTATTAAGATTTCGAGTCCCATTTTGCAGGAGTCCTGTAGACATCCTGTGACTCGTTGGATTTCCTGAAATAATTCATGCTAAACTTGAAAATTTACTCGCACCCAAGTGGGATGTGAAAGGTGGATATATCTGGATTAAAAATAGACTCTTATCATTTGGAAAATTCATGTAAAATATTTGGGGCCCCTGTGTATGAAATAAAGTCACGTTTTTTGGTCAGTCCAGACGGTCTACAGCTGGCATCCAGAAAGGCTAGTGGGGATTCACGGGACTGCCAGGGTAAGCGTGTCATAGCAACGGTTCGGCCATGAGGCGGGTGTGAAGACCTGCTGTCGGTACATTTTGCCCCTTTTGGTCATGTTGGCAGATGCACTTGCACTGTACTTCTGCACTCTATGTGCAAACATACATATATTGAATGAATGGTGACAGCAGCTGAGTACAATGTAGACTGCTGTGATAGCTTTTTCTCTATTTTTCATTCTTTACTTTTCTCATGCTTTTTAAAAATGCTCAGTGTGAACTTGATTAGAATTTGTTGCACCACCTACCGAGATCTGGTTGCTGCTTTTCCTCATTTTGGTGGTATAACTGTAAGTCTTCTGACAGCCCGCTGAAAGGGTTGGGAGGCAGCGGAGCCATCTGCTCCTCCTCCGTTGGCACATATGGCTGCCACGGAAAGAGAAAAAAAATAGGAAGAACAAAGTATAAAAAAGGCTAAAAAGTACAACACTGAAAACATCAATACTTGTGGGTAATCACCAGAATGTGTATCTGACTTGAGCAAAGCAACTAGTCAAACACATTTGTCAGCATAAAAAAAGTAGTAAAATGTTGTAAACATGCTCTATATTTGCCATTGGTTGGCCACCAATATAGGGTGTCCCTCGCCTCGTGCCAATAGACAAATGAATGAGCCAATGAAATTCTTATATACTATGTGTCTCTCTACCCTGGTAGCGCTAACAGGAATGTACAAAAAAATATTAAGAGAAATTGACAAAGCAGTTGGTTTGCAGAAGGATAAAGTCACTTGATGCCCCCTTGTGGTCCTGAAGTATTACCCTACCACCAGTCCATTAACACTGGAAAACCCAAGTTTTTTTGGCCACTTGTTTTCTATTGAAAAAGCCTACACACACACACATCCACCCCACCCCCAACCCCACCCACCCACAACCACAGTCAGACACACACACACACACAGACAGACACACACACAGACAGACACACACACACACACAGACAGACACACACACAGACAGACACACACACACACAGACAGACACACACACACAGAGACAGACAGACACACACAGACACACACACAGACTCACACAGACACACACACAGAGACACACACACAGACATACACACAGACATACACACAGACACACACACACAACTTCTCATTTTTTAATACACATCTAATCAAAAGAGTTATAAATTAAAATGTATGTTATTATCATTAGGTAATAGGAATATTAAAAAAAAAGTTCATATCATGTTACGGGTGAAGTTGACCTATTTCAGTTTTTGTGTTACAAAATGTACTGGCTATTTATTTTTTATTTTTCCTCATGAAAACGTGTGAATTTTCCTCATCTTAGGTGAAGATCAGGTGTGTGAAATTTGGGCACTTTGATGTGTAGGGAAACATCTGTACAATCTACCCAATTTGGATCCAGTGGACATAGGGTCAAAGAAACACAAAAGATGCCAGGTCTGTTCCCCAGAAGAAGACACCAAAACAAGTAACACATGACAGAAAGCACACTTTTTTCCAAATTATACAAGGGAGCACAAAGACCAGTTCCACAGTGACTCAAATGTCCCTTCTTGTTGTATGCCTCAATTAGCATAACAAGAGTTTGTGCTGAACAGTAGGAAAAGCTTGGGAGCTATGAGTAACCAAAGGACCGTTTACACCTCCGGTCCTTGGTATTTCCAGGTGGAACACCCAAATTTCTGGATGATGGTAATTC
>NC_135513.1:2546458-2614157 GCF_051989575.1 Stigmatopora nigra
CTGCAGAGCAGAAAACAGGAGTAGGAGGCAGACAACGAAAAAGGAGTGTTGGCACACAAACGTAAGATTTAATGAAAAAAAACAATAGCAAAAACCTTACAAACAAAAACTTAACTGGGGAGGACGTATATGGGGAACGCACACCACCGAAAAGCGAACATAATACATAAAAAGAATATTTCCATCCCTACGTATATAAACACAGGGTTAAAATACAGAGACAGGGCATGAGGATATTCACAATAACCTGGGTCACACATGGGAAGGAGAGTCAGAAAAGACAGCAGGTGAAATTTATGAATAATCAAGTGAACGGGACACAGAAAAAAACATCCATTTCCGATTCCCATTCAATTCCCATACCCATTTAATTTCCCATTCCAATTCCCATTGCATCCATTTCCATCCAATTCCCATTCCAATTCCCATTGCATCCATTTCCATCCAATTCCCATTCCAATTCCCATTGCATCCATTTCCATCCAATTCCCATTCCAATTCCCATTGCATCCATTTCCATCCAATTCCCATTCCAATTCCCATTCCAATTCCCATTGCATCCATTTCCATCCAGTTCCGTTCCCCCCCCCCCCCCCCGGCTCCGTTCCCCCCCCCCCCCCCGGGCTCCGTTTCCCCCCCCCCCCCCGGCTCCGTTCCCCCCCACGGCTCCGTTTCCGGCTCCCTTTCCGGCTCCCTTTCCGGCTCCCTTTCCGGCTCCCTTTCCGGCTCCCTTTCCGGCTCCCTTTCCGGCTCCCTTTCCGGCTCCCTTTCCGGCTCCCTTTCCGGCTCCCTTTCCGGCTCCCTTTCCGGCTCCCTTTCCGGCTCCCTTTCCGGCTCCCTTTCCGGCTCCCTTTCCGGCTCCCTTTCCGGCTCCCTTTCCGGCTCCCTTTCCGGCTCCCTTTCCGGCTCCCTTTCCGGCTCCCTTTCCGGCTCCCTTTCCGGCTCCCTTTCCGGCTCCCTTTCCGGCTCCCTTTCCGGCTCCCTTTCCGGCTCCCTTTCCGGCTCCCTTTCCGGCTCCCTTTCCGGCTCCCTTTCCGGCTCCCTTTCCGGCTCCCTTTCCGGCTCCCTTTCCGGCTCCCTTTCCGGCTCCCTTTCCGGCTCCCTTTCCGGCTCCCTTTCCGGCTCCCTTTCCGGCTCCCTTTCCGGCTCCCTTTCCGGCTCCCTTTCCGGCTCCCTTTCCGGCTCCCTTTCCGGCTCCCTTTCCGGCTCCCTTTCCGGCTCCCTTTCCGGCTCCCTTTCCGGCTCCCTTTCCGGCTCCCTTTCCGGCTCCCTTTCCGGCTCCCTTTCCGGCTCCCTTTCCGGCTCCCTTTCCGGCTCCCTTTCCGGCTCCCTTTCCGGCTCCCTTTCCGGCTCCCTTTCCGGCTCCCTTTCCGGCTCCCTTTCCGGCTCCCTTTCCGGCTCCCTTTCCGGCTCCCTTTCCGGCTCCCTTTCCGGCTCCCTTTCCGGCTCCCTTTCCGGCTCCCTTTCCGGCTCCCTTTCCGGCTCCCTTTCCGGCTCCCTTTCCGGCTCCCTTTCCGGCTCCCTTTCCGGCTCCCTTTCCGGCTCCCTTTCCGGCTCCCTTTCCGGCTCCCTTTCCGGCTCCCTTTCCGGCTCCCTTTCCGGCTCCCTTTCCGGCTCCCTTTCCGGCTCCCTTTCCGGCTCCCTTTCCGGCTCCCTTTCCGGCTCCCTTTCCGGCTCCCTTTCCGGCTCCCTTTCCGGCTCCCTTTCCGGCTCCCTTTCCGGCTCCCTTTCCGGCTCCCTTTCCGGCTCCCTTTCCGGCTCCCTTTCCGGCTCCCTTTCCGGCTCCCTTTCCGGCTCCCTTTCCGGCTCCCTTTCCGGCTCCCTTTCCGGCTCCCTTTCCGGCTCCCTTTCCGGCTCCCTTTCCGGCTCCCTTTCCGGCTCCCTTTCCGGCTCCCTTTCCGGCTCCCTTTCCGGCTCCCTTTCCGGCTCCCTTTCCGGCTCCCTTTCCGGCTCCCTTTCCGGCTCCCTTTCCGGCTCCCTTTCCGGCTCCCTTTCCGGCTCCCTTTCCGGCTCCCTTTCCGGCTCCCTTTCCGGCTCCCTTTCCGGCTCCCTTTCCGGCTCCCTTTCCGGCTCCCTTTCCGGCTCCCTTTCCGGCTCCCTTTCCGGCTCCCTTTCCGGCTCCCTTTCCGGCTCCCTTTCCGGCTCCCTTTCCGGCTCCCTTTCCGGCTCCCTTTCCGGCTCCCTTTCCGGCTCCCTTTCCGGCTCCCTTTCCGGCTCCCTTTCCGGCTCCCTTTCCGGCTCCCTTTCCGGCTCCCTTTCCGGCTCCCTTTCCGGCTCCCTTTCCGGCTCCCTTTCCGGCTCCCTTTCCGGCTCCCTTTCCGGCTCCCTTTCCGGCTCCCTTTCCGGCTCCCTTTCCGGCTCCCTTTCCGGCTCCCTTTCCGGCTCCCTTTCCGGCTCCCTTTCCGGCTCCCTTTCCGGCTCCCTTTCCGGCTCCCTTTCCGGCTCCCTTTCCGGCTCCCTTTCCGGCTCCCTTTCCGGCTCCCTTTCCGGCTCCCTTTCCGGCTCCCTTTCCGGCTCCCTTTCCGGCTCCCTTTCCGGCTCCCTTTCCGGCTCCCTTTCCGGCTCCGTTTCCGGCTCCGTTTCCGGCTCCGTTTCCGGCTCCGTTTCCGGCTCCGTTTCCGGCTCCGTTTCCGGCTCCGTTTCCGGCTCCGTTTCCAATTCCGTTTCCAATTCCGTTTCCAATTCCGTTTCCAATTCCGTTTCCAATTCCGTTTCCAATTCCGTTTCCAATTCCGTTTCCAATTCCGTTTCCAATTCGGTTTCCAATTCGGTTTCCAATTCGGTTTCCAATTCCGTTTCCAATTCGGTTTCCAATTCCGTTTCCAATTCCGTTTCCAATTCCGTTTCCAATTCCGTTTCCAATTCCGTTTCCAATTCCGTTTCCAATTCCGTTTCCAATTCCTTTTCCAATTCCGTTTCCAATTCCGTTTCCAATTCCGTTTCCAATTCCGTTTCCAATTCCGTTTCCAATTCCGTTTCCAATTCCGTTTCCAATTCCGTTTCCAATTCCGTTTCCAATTCCGTTTCCAATTCCGTTTCCAATTCCGTTTCCAATTCCGTTTCCAATTCCGTTTCCAATTCCGTTTCCAATTCCGTTTCCAATTCCGTTTCCAATTCCGTTTCCAATTCCGTTTCCAATTCCGTTTCCAATTCCGTTTCCAATTCCGTTTCCAATTCCGTTTCCAATTCCGTTTCCAATTCCGTTTCCAATTCCGTTTCCAATTCCGTTTCCAATTCCGTTTCCAATTCCGTTTCCAATTCCGTTTCCAATTCCGTTTCCAATTCCGTTTCCAATTCCGTTTCCAATTCCGTTTCCAATTCCGTTTCCAATTCCGTTTCCAATTCCGTTTCCAATTCCGTTTCCAATTCCGTTTCCAATTCCGTTTCCAATTCCGTTTCCAATTCCGTTTCCAATTCCGTTTCCAATTCCGTTTCCAATTCCGTTTCCAATTCCGTTTCCAATTCCGTTTCCAATTCCGTTTCCAATTCCGTTTCCAATTCCGTTTCCAATTCCGTTTCCAATTCCGTTTCCAATTCCGTTTCCAATTCCGTTTCCAATTCCGTTTCCAATTCCGTTTCCAATTCCGTTTCCAATTCCGTTTCCAATTCCGTTTCCAATTCCGTTTCCAATTCCGTTTCCAATTCCGTTTCCAATTCCGTTTCCAATTCCGTTTCCAATTCCGTTTCCAATTCCGTTTCCAATTCCGTTTCCAATTCCATTTCCAATTCCATTTCCAATTCCATTTCCAATTCCATTTCCAATTCCATTTCCAATTCCATTTCCAATTCCATTTCCAATTCCATTTCCAATTCCATTTCCAATTCCATTTCCAATTCCATTTCCAATTCCATTTCCAATTCCACCCATTTCCAATTCCATTTCCAATTCCAATTCCACCCATTTCCAATTCCACCCATTTCCAATTCCACCCATTTCCAATTCCACCCATTTCCAATTTCACCCATTTCCAATTCCACCCATTTCCAATTCCATTTCCAATTCCACCCATTTCCAATTCCACCCATTTCCAATTATTCCACCCATTTCCAATTCCACCCATTTCCAATTCCACCCATTTCCAATTCCACCCATTTCCAATTTCACCCATTTCCAATTCCACCCATTTCCAATTCCACCCATTTCCAATTCCACCCATTTCCAATTTCACCCATTTCCAATTCCACCCATTTCCAATTCCACCCATATTCAATTCACCTGTTGTCATCTGTTGCCTTGTGTCACCTACCTGTTCATGTTTCATTAACCCATGTTGGTGTATTTAAGTCCCTGTTGTTTGTCGTTTGATTGTTTTTCCCTGGTTGCGGCCTTGTCAATGTCTTGAATGTTAGGCGTGCATAGTCATAAATATATGTCTACTATATGCATACAGAAAAATTAAAAAAAATGGCTTAGATAATATTTACTCTTAATACTTCAGATGCCATTGATGGTGCGCAACGTCCAATCTATATTTTATGCTGGGCCTATCTGTCTCTACCTTAAAAACCAGTATCAACGGCACCCAATTAGTTCGATGAGTGCATCAAACTTACTGTAGTTGTCCTGTTATTGTAACGCTCATCTACACCTTCCACATTGACTTTGGTGTAGCTGTTGGGTGAGTTGAGCCATCGCGTCTTCTCCCGCTGCTGCCGCTGCTGCAGAAACTTGAACGGAAAACGTGTGGCATCTACATCGTCTTCAATCATCAACGCTGTGACAGTGGCGGGGATCTCCACATCGTTTTTGTGCTTTGGCTTCTTGCGTATGATGGGATGGCGGTAGGTGTAACCTGTCCTGTACCCCTAAAAATGGAAAAAAAATCTAAGAATTCAGTTGCAGATCGAAGTGAAATACACCATTTAACTTACCAGGTTGTCCAGCATTCTCATCAGTGATTCAAATTCCAGTTCGCCAACCTTCCACTTGTATGTACTGCTCATGTTTGCTCCAACTGTGGAGGCTACGCCGTACACTTGTGATTTGTATTTTTCCTGATCGAGCACTATCAGGTTGTCTATGCTGCCTGCACAGGAGATGGCATTCACCTAAACACATCCAAAAAGAGATGCAACCTTACACAACACAATTAACAGGTGTGCTCTTACTACTAGCAAATACTTCGTTCCAGATGTCGTTACGTTATTTAGATTTTTTTGTAAGTAGAGACGCAACTTACATGTAGTACTATACCTAAATTGTTCCAATGATTGCAAAGTCTCCAATATTAGAGGAATACAAGGAAAATGATAAAATTACAGTGGTACCTCGAGATATGAGCTTAATGTGTTCCCGGACTGAGCTCCTGTCGATTTACCCGTATCTTAAATTAAATTTCCCATAGAAATAAATTACAAACAAATTAATTCGTTCTAACCCTCTGAAAAAAAAAAAACTGGATGGAGAGACTTTTTGCATGGCAATGCGCTCGTAACATAACAATCAAATTTAAATTAAGTTGGATTATAATACAGATACACTCAAAATTAAGATCAATCTAACTTTACACTCAATTCATCGTAAAACCTCTATTTCAACGTCATGCCGTTCTATTTTTCAAACTTTCCCCGGTATTGCCATTCAATTAGAGGGTGCCACTCTATTTTTTGACTAGCTGGTGAGAATTTTGAGAAGATGCGGACATATACATATTTATTTAACAAAAGGCACAAATACAAGGCGATTACTGGTAAGTAATTACAAATTCACTGGTGAAAATCAAATGACAGCTCGCTGTTGTAGCTGTTCTTGTCATTCAGCGTCAGGTGTCTGAGTGAGTTCACGTTCATCGTCGCCAGCATTAGCTTGTCCACCAAGCACAAGCCAATGCTGGCGACGATGAACGTGAAAGTTGAAAACCAGTCTGAATCGGGCCGTCTGACCTGAAACAATGGAACAGACAATACTTCGAGCCGTCGAGAACGGTTGGTGCTCGCATGGTGCCGAATTTGATGGAGCTCTTCTCGCCGTGCAACATCCAGTTCCCGTAGAACTGGCAGACTTTGGTTTTGAATGGGGCGTTTCAGTAGAACTTGGAGGCCTGTATAAATTTGGTGCAGCCTCTTGGAATCACGGCCCATCAATATGGAGCTTCTTCAATTGCTTCTCTTTGGCATCGCTGTGACAACAGTATGAATCCTGGGCAAGAAGGGAATTCTGACCACCTTCTCAGGTTGAGAATTTTTTTTCCCGTGGTGCCGTTCAATTAGAGGATGCTGTTCTATTTTTCAATTCTTCCACCAAGGTGCTGTTCAAATAGATGTGCCGCTCAAATAGAAGTTTTATGGTAATTCTAATTTTTCTTTTCCTTTTTATGCTTTTCTTTTTCTGGGTTGGCTCTATTTGCCCCGCCTCCACCTTAACTTTCAGCTGCAGTTTTAAAAAGGAACATCTCTAGGGTTGTTTGCTTTTGTCTTCCCTTTAAAATATTTCGAAAATGATGCACACAAATGTCCTCACAATAGGGTAACACACGACCACTTGCCAACTACAAGGACTATACTCCTGAAAAACACTACAATGCTCCACCCAGTGCTCATACACATTAAACGAGGGAGTTGCGGGGAGAAATACATTGCCCAAGATGTTCTTATGAGCAGCGTCTTGCGTCTGCTGTATGCTTGTATATCAAAATGTCTTGTACCTCAAGGTAAATATATGCTAGAAATTTTACTCATATCTCAAATTTCTCATATGTCAGGGCATTAGTATGTCGAGGTATTAATGTATGCCAATTTTGTATGAAACACAAAAAAAGGAGCATTTCCACTGGGGTGAATGGGTGAGGGCGAACGGAAACGTTTGGCAGCTGAGTAGACATATATGGAAACACCCAACTAAAATTGTTACGTTTGGCGAAATATTGATTCAACAACTGTTGCCTTTGATGGCTTGTCATAATTGTCCTAAAATGTACAATACGACATGAAGACGTGATAGAAAGACTTGTGAACACTTTGAAGACAGAGCAAGCTTCTTCTTTTCACTTCCTTTAGCAATCAATTTCTTGCTGCTCACGATGGAATACAGAGAATAAATCTACATTCAGCATACTAATAAAATGTCTAGAAATAACGTGTTGCAACTCTAAGGGTCGAAAGCTCACGAATCAGGGGCATTTCCCTCCAGCGCACCATTTCCAGGTCGGGCTCGCACCGTGCTCTCCTGTTGTGCACGGTGACCATGACGCCGCTCAGCTCTCGCGTGCACCTGAAGTGTGCTAACCTCGGTTCAGGCATAATGGAGACGCAGGTCCCATCTAGCCAATGGAAAGTCAGCAGTGTTGGGAGGGCAACTCTGTCAAGATAATTTCTAAATAAAGTACAGGATACTACAATAGGATGTTTGAAATTTCTAGATTTAACTTCTTGTAATTGTATTTTTTCATAGTTAGACACAAAATGTTCCCTTTTAAGCTATTCGTAAGCTCAATACAGTGGTACAGCTAGTTACAGAATTAATGTTACAGCATTTAGACTTTTTGTAAGTAGAAGTAAAAAATGACAAAACTATACACATTTTGTATGAAATAGGTATGCAAACGTGTATGTATGCAAAAAGGGAAAACAGAGCAACATTTTTATTAAGCCATAATCACACAACTTAACAACTTAAAATGATGTTACACACACAGAAAGGTAGGTCAAAGGTACACAAATCTGGAACTCATCCCCGGCCGGAGCCAATTGGCGATAGTCCGTAAAAATATAAAGTGCCCACAAAGGGGTTTTTGTTCAGGACGTGCTCATCCTCTGCAGCAGGGGTCGGGAACCTTTTTGACATAGGGATCCATAAACAATTCCTATTTTCAAATTGTATTCCTTGAGAGGCATACTTTGAATTTAAGAGTAAAAATGTGAAAAATTAACACATTAAGCTCGTATCTCGAGGTACCAATGTATATGAATTGCTGGCAGCACTAATTGGCCAAGCAATGTCATCACCTGTAGCCAGCGATGGTCAAGCAGGCATGTCATCGTGAATAGACATGAGTCGATGTGTCTTGACCCCTCCGGCACCGGCTCCACCGAACCCCTATTGTTCCATTGTACCCAGGTTAAAAACCATTGATCTAAACCAAGCTATTTTTAATGTTGGATTTACATTTACTTGAGATTTCTCAATTAGGAAAATTGTTCAGAGTGAGACCGGGCGTGTGTTGAAAAATGTGTTTAAAAGAAAAGAAAACAAAACAAAAAAACAACGCGACCACTGATGTTCAAATTAACGGCCACTTTTGTCAGCTGGAAAAGATATCTAAGCTAGAGTCAGATGTTGAATGTGTTGCTTCTTGCAATAAATGTTTCCGTCGTGCTCGCAAACCCTCCAGAGCAGAAAAAGACCACGTGGCGTTGTAGGAATGAGGTTAAGAGACAACGCTAACAGTTGTTAGATTTTTTTTTAGGAGGATGGAACAAATTTGAGAATTTACATATAAAGTACTGTGATCTTCACCATTTTGCGGCTTCAACTTTCACTGCTTTACTACATCGCATTTTTTTTTCTGAAGTATAAAAAAACAGTTCATAAAAATCTGCACTGAAACTCGCAAGCATAAGACATAAAATGGTGGCGAAAAAGGGCAGAAGTAAGTAGAGGCACGGCTTCTTTTTTTCAGCACTGCAGAAGCGATATATCATAGAAGAAAAATGGGCGCCTCGGATGTTATATTAGGTTCCTAGATGCAATATGTCTAACCATTTTGTTTTGTTGCAAATTTGGCATCGCGCACATGACCTGTGTAGAAAGACAATTTTTTTAGTTGCCATTGAAAATGCCTCCTAAAAATTGACATTCCTTGGTATGCTAAAGGAATAGGACGCTAATGCGGCATGAATGACTACAATGACAACTACACTGTGGCGTTCTTGTGTACGTAATTCGGCTTGTAGGAATGCTTTGCCATGCGGTTAAAAGAGAGAGAAAGGAAGTGAACACACTTTCAGGTGTTTCGAGGATATGTATGCTGTGAATAAGGTCTGTGAGATCCTCCAGCGTGGATATGAAGTGAGTGGTTCGTTTCTCTGCCCAGGTTGCTACACATTGATGCGACCGTTATTCTCCAAAGAGCGCTGCCGCTTCCACTTGGCCACCAGTGCGCACGCGCTGCTGTTCACCGCCCAAAGCTTCCATCTTCCGAGGCGCGGAACTGCAAATTCTCGTGTGGACAAAGACGCCCCAACTCCGAGGAATAAAAAAAATTGACCAGGCTTATGAAGGATTTGCGCCGTAAATACGGTTGTGAAGCTGGCATGAAGATAGGATGTCAACACACTGCCGTGGGGCCAGCCAGAAAGAAACTGATGACAACATGGTGTCAGCCATTGAATTTGCCAATTGTTTTGACAGTATCAAGACAAAATCAGAAGCAATATTTGTAAAATAAAAATGTGGCTCGAATCTGACGAAGAGGACTTGGACTAAAGCTCCAATAACCCTTTGTTAATTATTTAAATCAAGCGGAGATGAAATATTTTTCCTGTGAGTATAGTACTTGAAATATTTACATATTCTTAAATCATAGATTATATTTAGATATTATTACGTGACATTTTTCATATGCATGCTACTAAGATATTTAATAAATACACTTCTTGATAATTGTATTGTGTTCTTGTATTTTTGTATAGGCGCGAAAACATGTAGTATGGTATTTAGTAATAATAGGGGTGATCGCGGTTTTTCCATTATCATGGCCATGTCTCGTCTACATTATCTGGGAAGAACGAGGGATTAGTGTACTGCTCTACCTACGAAAAATCCAAGTTACGAAACAAGTTTTGGAGCCAATTAATTTCCTAAGTAGTTACCAACGTAGTAAAATTTGATATGGGACTTGAACTGGGAAACAGGACCATCGTGCATCCAAGAAAAAATTACTACCTGTCTAAACTACAGTGCCATGAAAGTATTTGCTCGCTTTCTGATTTCTGTGTTCACACCACTTTATGTTGACTCATGCTGGCATCAGGTATATCAGCATACTGTCATCCTTCACAACTTTGCGGCTTCAGTCCATCGCGTTTTTGATATAAGGTATTCCAATCCAAATGTTCATAAAAATGTCAAAATCCATGCTGAAACTCGCAAGCGGAAGACATGAGATGAAAAATGGCAGAAGTCAGGGCACTGATTCTTCTTTGGTGCCGAGTTGGGTGGCACTCACCGACAAAAAAGAAGCGAAATTTCACCCAAGAATAATAAACCACTGAATAATATAAAAGGCAGAGAAGGACAATGTCTTTCTTGCCTACGGTTTCACATCCGAATAGGTGTGACGTTGCTAGATATGCTAAAGGTGGGCAATAAGTATGCGCATGTAAGACGTCAGTACGGCAAAAAAATCTACCATGCGTTCTAACAAGAAAGAACATTCACAAAACGGCAACATTATATCCTTTTCCAAGGACACCAACCGAGTGGTAACCACTAGGAATAATAAATGAACCAGGATTATGAGGGACTGTGAAGCTCGCTTAGTTAGTAGTAACTGAAGGCTTCTCAGATCAATCAAACACCGTAACAGATGAGGACCTCATCGAAATGATACAATCGGGGAGTGATAAAGAAAAGGCAACGGACCATGACGAGATTGAGTAAGCCAAAGTAAGTAGTAGTGAAAATATGACAAAAATAAATACGGTAGCGGTGCGTAGTTCATTCCACTAACTTCAAGCATGACAATGACTAAGCGGGAGCACTCCAGTGCGCACTAAGGAAAGTATGGATTTTGGAATTGTCACAGAGTGTAATGCTTAAAACCATCGCAAGAGAGCAGTAAGATAATGTACACACTTCCATAATCCTTGCAAATGCCCGAAGCTTGAGTTCACACACTTAGAAAAGGTAAAGAAATTAAATCACTCATCTAATAGGATCCAACAAATATTTCTCGCCACAATAGAATATTCCAACTCTCTATGTTGCACCGTTTGGACAAACTTAGGGAGAGAATCTCAACATACACACACACACAAACACAAACTCACAGACCCATAAATCCCGCTTTATAAGGATTGTAGACAAAAGCCGCACGAACTAATTGGGCCCTAGGTCCACTTTGGGGGAAGTTTTAGATTTCTCAGTGTGACCTGTGTGAGTAAATATGTGCCGCGTTACATTTGTATGGTTTATTTTTGTATAATAAGGGTAATTGCAATCATTAAGGAGGGGAGCAATTAGCTGAGATTGAGAGATATCTCAAACGGTTATGAGATCAGATAACTTGGATTTTGACTTTATGGCAATGGTCAAGTTATAATGTATGTAGGTTTTTACAGCATGAGTAAGGTGTGGCAGAGGGCATCAGAAAAATAACGCACAGGTGTTATACAGTAATTCCTTGAATATCGCGGCTTCAATTATCGCGGTTTCATGACATTGCATTTTTTTTCTGGGGGAATTTTTTTTATAATGACATTTTTTTGTAAGTTTATAATAATGTGAAAAACCACCCTGAAATTCGCAAGCGGAAGCCACTTTCCTCTCCTCCGCTTGCTATTAGGACTCAGCACTAAAGTGAAAAAATATATATTTATTTTTTAAGTCCATAAAAATTTTAAAAGCCGTGCTGAAACTCGCAACCTCCGCTTGCTCCTACGACTCAGCACTGAAGGGTGACCCTACAGCGCGTTTTTTTCTTTATCGCGGCCTACATTAATCGTGATAATCAAGGGATTACTGTATTAGGAACATCCAGGAAGTAGCAAGAGCGGAATATATTCTTAATCATTTTACTACTATTTAACTATCATAAATCATACTCTGTTAATAATATACTGCGCAACATTGAGTTAAAAGAGGCTGCTTCTCTTGGCAATGCTTCGTTGCATTATCCATCCTGTAAAAAAAATAATTCTCTTTAAATAATACCTGGATTTCACAGGCGTATTGTGCATTATAGATATAGTGAAAGGCCTCTTCCACAGATTCACCAAGAGCAACGAGGCCATGATTCCGCAGCACCAGAACCTTTAATACATAAGCATAGTCAATTAGATGGGAACATTCGAGTTTTTTTCACACGGCACTGTACTGAAAGTTTAAATTAAATCCAAACGAGTAGGACAGAAAGTTTTATTAATGTATTGAACCACACAATGCTCTTTAACAGCTCTTAGGTTGCAGCAGTTGTTTCCAAAAAGTTCTCCTACCTTTGCTGCAGGCCCCAGAGCTTTTTGCAGCTCTTTGCGCTCCATTGGCTCATCCAGGATGCCTTGATAATTGAAATATGCGATGTCACCCAGAATGAGGGCCTCCTGAGAAATGGGGAGGATGCCACATTTCATAGATGATACCTATTAGGAGGAAGAGGCAATTAGAACCAAACATTACAAAAAGTCACAACAAAATTTCCGCTCCTTATCCAATTTGTGGTATATATAATTGATTCGCTGCTGCTGAAGGGAGAGCCACCACTATTAATCAACTAATATACAACTAATCAATTATCAAATTACTTCACTACTTTGACCTTATTGACGAAAACATTTTCCAATTTCCTAATTTTTGAGCCGCTACGACTGACTAGCAACCAGTCTAGGATGTAGTCTGACTTCCGCCCGTCCACAGCTGGGTTAGGCTCCAGCAACCCCCGCTACCCTTTCGAGGATGGGCAGTATGGAAGATGAATGAATGAATAATTTTTGAGCCGCCTAAAAGTAAATATTGTTTACTATGACATTTTTTATATTGTAATTTTAATTCTAAAAGTGAAAATAACATTTATTCAATAATTTTCTGTACTGCTTATCCTCAAAGGTGGCAGGGGGCCTTGGAGCCTATGCCAGCCAACTACGGGCACCAGGCGAGGGACATCCTGGATTGGTCACCAGCCAATCACAGGTCACAAGGAGATGGACAACCATGAACGCTGAAACTTACACTTAAGGGCAATTTAGAATGTTCAAACGAACCTGGGGGTTCCACCTTCTTCTGGATTAAGGACTTTCTGGTCAACGAACCCCAGCACGTGAAGCTGGGTTGCCACCTCTCATCCGCTCGCACGCTCACCACCATCTCGTCCCAAGGCTGTGTGCCAGGTCCACTACTCTACACACATGTGCCACGCACCCCGAGAACATCATTGTGAAATTTGCAAACGATACTACGGTGGAGGGAATGATCACAAAGGGGAATGAGACAGAGATGAGGTCCTTAGTCTCAGTGAGTGGTGCGCTCTCTACAACTCGGAGCTTAACGTTTCCATAACCAGAGAATTCATCCGGGACTTCTGACGGAACAAGGCAGCTCCACCTCCCTGTATATCAACGGCAAATGTGTGGATTGAGGGGAGACTTACACATTCCTGGGGGTCTATATCTCTGTTGATCAAGACTTACTGCTATCAACCTTGGTCCTTTTGTACCTATTATTTATGAGACCATTTATTCAAAGTTGACCTCTTATCTATCTTGACTCCTACTTATTTATTGCTGACTACTTATTTATTAATTATTAGTTTATTATGTATGTGTTCATTTGTATGTTGTTATTTGCACACGAACCCTCCATTAAAGAGGACTGTGAGGCAGACACACTTATCACCGGACCGCTATGAAAAGAATAAACTGTAAATATTCCTTCTCTATTTATTTGAATACTTAGCATTTTTTTTAATTAAAGACAAACAGAAAAAGAAAAGAAAAAATATTCTATAATTGTTTTTTTAATTATCTTTCTGTATTTTGTTCACAAAAGAATAATCATCACTATTGTCAGCTGTATTTTGTCCTAAATGTATGTGGATATTTTATTTCAGTCAATTATATTTAGATATTTGCAAACATTTACATTTGCTTTGAAAAACAATGATATAATTAAATAGCTGCCTAAATCCACATAAGATTTGGTTCCACTGCACATTCATAGCAAAATTGTTCAGCCCATTGTAATTTAACTGTAAATACAGTCTTCTCTCGAATATTGCGGATAATGTAGACAAGACATGGCTGCGATATTCGAAAGAGAGCAAAGTAGGATCACCCCTATTATTACTACATGCCTTACTATGTTTCCGCGCTTATACAGAAATACAAGTACAATTATCAAGACGTGTATTCATTAATTACTACACTTTTAGGCATATACAAAGACTAATGTATTAATTTCCAAATATAATAGATAAATAAAAAAATTGTAAATCTTTTGAGTGCAGTTAAATCTCATCACTATGCCACCCGTCGGACAGAGCAAAAATGGCAAAGTAGCGAGACTGGCATAGTAGGTTTTTAAAAACGGTTTATTGTAAAAAATAAAATATAATCGGCTGTATTGTCTCATGTTATCCATCACCTCAGTCCAAATTGATTTCACTCACCCACAATGGGACCACAAAAAGGAAAAAGAGGAATGGAATGTACTGAATGACAGAAAGTGAACAATATTTTAATCTATAAAGCTAGTTTTTCTCTTGACCTACGCTAGACACCAGATCACCACTGCCTGTTGTGCTAGGTCAATCAACACGAATGTAGTGCTGACTTTGAACTCCCAATGCCGATTAGGTATGATTTTTTTTTTTTAAACAAAATATTTTACCTGGGCTGATTAGAATAAATAGCTGACAATAATTGCATCCTTCTTGCTGAGAATACCCTTCACAGTGGTTCTCTTAAATTTGACGCCCCATTTCTGGACTGATTAGACTCCTTCGAACCATCGATTATCGCCATCTCCTGCAGCGTTAAGTAGGTTCTTTTGCGTTTCTGAGCTGAAAATGTGGGCAAAATTTTAAAAATGAATGAATTCAAAAATACAATAAACACACAACAGTGGCACAGTAGCGAGATTATAGGGGGTGGCATAGTAAATTTATTTTGAATTGAATTTTGTCGGGACCGAGCATAAGTCGCATAATAGCGAGAGAGACATAGTATCAAGGTGGCATTGTAACATGATTTCACTGTACTGTACTCAGTGAAAATAGTTCAAGTAGTTTAGCACACAATGAACATGGATGGCGACCACCACTTATTTTCTTATTCAAATAGGCTTTTGTACAGCGACATGACAATGTCAAGACGATTGCCAAATTCAATGGCTCCGACCATGTTGTTATCACACTCCTGGCCTCGTTGTTGAAATTTGCATGCCATATTGAAGGTCTCCTGCAGAAGGAAGACCACGCTAGAAAACAAGAGAAGGTAAGATGTCGCCGTTCTCTGCCTTTTCATATCATTCTCCTACGGTGAAATATGGCTTCTTCTGTGGTGAGTGCCACCCAATTCAATGTTGAAGAAGTGGAGCCCTCCCTTCTGCCATTTTTTTAGCCCATGTATTCTACTTGAGAGTTTTGACATTTTTATTTTACGTTTTTTATTTATAGACTTAAGATAAAACAATCAGGGGGGTCCGCCAAAGCGGTTTGGACAAACGTAGCGAAAGAAACAAAAGATGGTTGCTGCACTTAAAAAAAAAAAAAAAAAGGGTTGGATGAGAAAGGAAAGTTTTAGTATGCATAACGGCAAACGTGTACACACAATTATGTACAGCTAGACAGAAGATGGAGTATGCCTTTTAGGAAAAAGTAAGGAACAATTTCAAAAGAAAAGATTACGAATATTAACTATTTAACCAATTTGTTATTTTTATTAAAACATTGTAAACCAAAGTGAAAATATGACGAAAATAAAAACAAAATAGCTGTGCCGTTGCGTCGTTCATGCAACAAACTTTAAGCGGAAATGACTAAGCAGTGAGCACTGAAGAAGGTATGGGTTTTTCACATCTGGAGGGTGTAATGCTTAAAACTACCACGAGAGCAGCAAGGTAACATATTTCTAGTCAGCCATATGCACCGATAATCCTTGCAAATTCTCAAAGCTCGAGTTCACAGACTAAGAAAGGGTGAAGAAATTCAATCACTCGTCTATTAGGATCCGACAGCCGTTTCTGGCCACCATAAAAAATTATGCCCGGTGCCTCAAGCCAGACTAACCCACGACCACGTACGGTTTTCACTGCCAGCAAGGGCTGGCTTGAGAGGTTTAAGCGGCGAGTCGGACTAAGGAATGTGTCGCTGCATGGAGATGCAGCCTCTGCAGACGGAGCAGCAGCGAGGCGCTTCAAAGTGGTTCTACTCATGGGGGGGTCAGGTGGAGTTCCTTCCCCCAACACCACTCCCCTCATCCAGCCCATGGATCAGGGGGTTATCAAGGCCTTCAAAGCCCTCTACACCAAGGTGACAATGGAGGGTCTCATCTCCTCCATTGAAGAGCCCTACGAGACCTTCAGCATGAAGTCCTACTGGAAGGACTACAACATAGCCACGTGTCTAACCAACATTCAGAATGCCCAAAAGGGCATGAAAGAACAGACACTCATCTCCAGCTGGAGGAAATTGTGGCCACAGAAAATCACTGAGGACTATGAGGGCTTCACTCCCAACGAAATTCAGCACTCAGCCGTTGAAAATGCAGTCAGGCTGGCTCGGTTGGTGCAGACCGAAGGCTTCTCAGACATTTCGGCTGATGAGATTACAAATCTCATCGACTGTCACTCAGACCCACTGACAGAGGAGGACCTACAGGAGATGACCAAGTCGGCGAGTGAGGAGGAAGAGGAGCCTGCTGCCGACGACGAGGGTGACAATGCTGACGAAGGTGGCCTTACTTTACATAATTTGCAGGACCTCTTTAATACTGCCAAAGACCTCCAAAGAAAGGCCAAAGAAATGGACGATAACATGGTGAGGGCAGTCAAGTTCAGCAATCGCATCGATGAGGTCATGGCTGTTTACAGGCCCATCCTCACCGACCAAAAAAAACAACGTTCACAACTCCCCATAACAATGTTTCTTACGCGCCAAAGAACTGCGGGAGATCCATCCGGACTGCTATGATGTTTTTGAATTTCTGAGTTTTCTGAATAAAAGTTTACATTTATTACATTTGCAGTGATTTTTTTTGTATGCACCAACATAACACCTGCATTCTAATGTGGAATAAAACACCTGAATAAACAGCATATTAGCCTGGTGGTGGTTTTGTGCACGTGTTATATGTTTCTATAAGCGTTTTTGATGGCGCCCGCCTACTTCGCGGATTCGCAGCTAATGCGGTGGGGTCCGGTCCCCATTAACAGCGATAAGCGAGGGATCACTGTATATCATGTTTTCAAAGGATTATAGATTAATTTATTCCTGTTAGTAGCACCCAATTAGTACAACAGCACCCAAGCCGATAGACGCATTTACACCAAATTTATAGGGAAAAAAAGGTTAATTACCTTGTGGTTATTCTAACACCTTTTAGTTTTTCAATAACATTTATGAATTATGACTTTATTATGTTATCAGCACCTTATATTTTTAATAGCTCAAGAGAGCAGCAAGCTAACATATTTCAGGTCAGGCATACTCCTCAATAATACTTGCAAATGCTCAAAGCTTGAGTTTCCAGAAGGTAAAGAAATTCAATCACTATTAGGATTTGACAGCCGTTTCTGGCCAACATAATGTCAACTCTCTAAGATGCAGAGTTTGGACTAAAGTAGTGTGAGAATGTAAACAAATTCCTGGGGGTCCACATCACGGACAAGCTCGCCTGGTCTACCAACACCACGGCTGTGGTGAAGAAGGCCCAGAACCATTTCCTGAGGGTACTCAAGAAGAACAACTTGGACACTAAGCTTCAGGTAACCTTCTATAGAGCAACTGTGGAGAGCATCCTGGAATACAACAAACGGCAGAAAAGCCATGCATACAGTGTTCAACACCGCCCAGAAGGCTGTGCTCTGCAATAACTGGATGACATTGTGAGCCCTCGCTGAGCCGGGAACATTGTTAGGGACACAGACCACCCTGGTCACAACCTGTTCCAGCTGCTGCCCTCTGTCAGACGCTACAGGTTTCACAAAGCAAGGACAAATAGACTTTGGGACAGTTTTTCCCCAAAGCGATCAGTAAGCACGACACACAATCCCTGTGCAATAACTTTGGGGTGTGCAATAACAATGTGCAATATTTTAGAATTTACCTGGTCAGGATGTGGCTTTTTATATTTTTAGATTACTTATGTTTTTTTTTTTACTGGGAAAACGCACTTTGTGGAATAGCACCACCAATTTTGTTATACGCAGGTATGCATACAATAAAGGCTTTTGATTTGATTTGATTTCACACATCCATCCATCCATAAATAACTATGTATTCCTGCTCAACAAAATACTTTATTTTCTGTTGTGACGGAAAGACTCGGCGAGCCTTGATGGTGCTGGACGTGCTGGCCCAAGACGTCTTTTCACGTCATTTACAAAGGTCATTTTGGAACAATTTTCGCCAGCCAGTTTCCAGGGGCACACACATACACACACACGCTTTGTAAGGATTAGAGCAGTGTTTTTCAACCTTTTTTGAGCCACGGCACATTTTTTTCCATTGGAAAAATTTGTGGCACACCACTAACCAAAAATTTTACAAAATGACACTCTGTATAGTATATTTAATTACAATATAATTTCTCAATTTATTTATACTCAGTCAGAATCTTGTCCAGGGCCCAGTTCGGAGTTTGCAGTTGTCCTTTTTAAAAACTTCTCCATGACTGTCACCACGGCCTCTTAGGTGCATCACTAATTTTCTTGGCGGAACGAGGCAATCAACTACGTGTTGCCACACGGACAAATATTACATTACGCTGCCAGCCTTTACAGCACGGACACTGGACAATGACATCATATTTGCAGAAAACTATTAATAAATGTTAATTTTAAAAAAAGGATACTGGATAATTTCTCACGGCACACCTGACGATCTCTCACGGCACACTAGTGTGCCACGGCACAGTGGTTGAAAATCACTGGATTAGAGAATAGATAAAGCATGATTTATGGATGGGTGGATGTTTTATAACTCCTGTCACGACAGGAAAAAAAGTGTTCTAGGGAGCATCTATAAACTCGCTGGCGGACAAATCAGCCACGTGGTGCGTTTAGAGCACATCATGTAAAAACGACGATTCATACATAAACTCTGCTTTCAGCTGAAACAAACGAATTGACTGGTGAAGGTGAAGAAATGCAATCTCTAGTCTTTTAGGATGGCCACCATAAACAATTTCAACTCTCTACATTGCACGGTTTGGACAAACGTAGCAAGAAAATCTTACCATACACACAGACACACAAACATCCATCCATAAATCACGCTTTATAAAGATTATAAAAAAAGTGATGTACTGAACCCGCAAAATGGTGAAGTATCACACTAATGTGTTTCACATCAGCAAATTACCAATTTCGTCATACGCAGCTAGGTATGATGACAATTTAGCTTTTGTCAAGTCAATGATGATGACAATGCCTATGTCTGATTTTTTTTTTTTTTTTAATTTAAATACATCAGAAAACTTATAATTTTGGAAGCCCCAATTGATTATGATAGACTTTTATGATTTCTGAGGTATTACTATTATTGTTTCAGGTAAGTTGTGAATTGCGTTAGTGTTCAAAAGAACTTACAGCAGCCGTGGCAGGGGTGTGAACGTGTATGATACAGCGGGTGTCTGGGCGCATAGAGTAGATGGCGGCGTGGGGACTGAAACCAGGTGAATCGATACTCAGGTTGGTGCAGCCCTGATCAATCACTTCGCCGATGATGTTAACCTTCATCTGGGGAAGCAAAGCACATCACCTGGAGTCAAAAGACATTCGTACCAATCATATAACATGACAACAAAGTTCCATCTTCAGTCTTCATCAAAGTAAAACATATTGGATTTCTCATATTTTCTGTTATCTTCAGAAAAGGAAAACCCAATTAAGACTGTTATCCAACATGCAGACCGATAGGGCTTACTCCATCTTAACGATGATTTTTATTTCATCACTCGTGATTACCACTCGCTTGGTGTCCTTGGAAAAGGATATTTTTGCCAACTTCCAAATCGTTGCTTCTTCTTTCTTGATGTAACACACGGTCAATTCATTAATGATGCCTTAGATGACGCAGGACGCTCAGGAGGCATTTCAAAAGGAGATTTAAAATCCAGGAATGCTGGAATAGGCCTGGCATAGCCTTTGAGCTCGATGCAAAACGTATTCCAAAAGATAACGACCTTCTCGGTCGGCTTTTTGCATAATTTGGTGCATCATTGTTCTACAATGGTGACATTTCGCAGCTTCTTCTGCACCGAGTGCCACCCATTTCAGCGCCTAAGAAGAAGCAGACCCTGACTTCGCCATTTTTCATCTCCTATCATACAAGTTTCAGCGTGAATTTGGAGATTTTTTATGGACTGGACGTTCACCAAATCAAAATGGAAGCCCCAGCCACCAGGAGTCTTTACCAAGGTTGATGCAGATGCCTCAGCAAAGGAAAGTCCTCTCGGGATGATGAGGATGTGATCTTGTTCTTTGCTGACTCGGGCCTTTGGAGAAAGAACATACAGATATTATTCTTCCACTTATACACAACTCAAATCAACAACTCAATAATTGTTACTCAATACACTATTGTACAGTCGTACCTCTATTTACAAAATTAATTGGTTCCAAGACTTTTTTTGTAACTTGAAAATGTCATTAGTAGGTGTACTTTATATGTTAAATCTCTAATTCGTTCCACGGCACTCACACAACTACCAAATAAAATTGGTTAAAGTGTCCAAATTTTGTATGAAAGATGCGAGGAAACACAAAAATGAGATAAAATGATAAGAAAATGATTTATTGGCAAGTAGTCATTCATCATTCTATTGTGAGGACATTTTGTGCGTAATTTTGGGAATAATTTAAAGGGAATACAAACTTAAACAACCCTCAATATTGACTGAAAGTAAGTGTGGAGTGTAGAGGCAATTTTCCAGACAGATTTTCCCAGAAAAAATGGACATCATTAAGAAAAGGTGGTCAACTCCGAAGTTAGCACACCTGCTACAGCTAACTACGAGAGAGCTACCAAACTGTATTTGGAGCGAGCTGCACAAGCAAATATATTGTTGTGTTGATTTAAAGCCATTTTCAAGACCTACAGTTTCACAAGAGATCCAAGATGACGACGCGCACGGGTGCAGCGGCTCTATGCTCTCTAGTTTTATTTAATAACATCTGCGAGCTAAACTTTTTCTACAGTCGCCAGGATTTAATTACTCTCGTAAGGAGATGCAATATTGTGACCGGATAATTCGGCGAAAGATGTTTGGTCGACGGACGTTTGGGCGATGGACTGCGCCAAAAAGACGTTTGGTCGACTGGACAGTTCGCCGAACGGACGTTTGGTCAACTGGACAGTTCGGCGAACGGACGTTTGGTCGACTGGACAGTTCGGCGAACGGACATTTGGTCGACTGGACAGTTCGCCGAACGGACGTTTGGTCGACTGGACAGTTCGCCGAACGGACGTTTGGTCGACTGGACAGGCGCACCCTCAATGAATGACATTCTCCCCATATATAAGGCGCACCTTCAATGAATGGCACATTTTATTTTTTTCCATATATAAGGCACACTGGATTATAAGGCGCCCTGTCTATTTTGGAGAAAAATCTAAGACGTAAGTGATCCTTAGTCGTGAAAATACAGTCCGTTTTTTTTTTAGGAGTTTTAGTTTTTATTCTGCGTGGAGGCCACTATTGGTTGAAGTACTGTTGTTTATCCAATATATTTTTTTGCATTTATCAGTGTCAGCACAGATTTTGTTGTTTCCCAGCCTTATTCTATTTTAAACTTGACTGTATAAGCTAAATACCGTATTTTCCATATATAAGGGACACCACACTATAAGGCGCATCGCATTATAAGAGGCATGTCAGGAGTGGCTTGCTTGCCCCTCCTGGCATGATGTCATGATTTTTATCAGCCGTGGCAATTAGGTGATTGTTTTCCTGGCTATTTAAGCATTATGAGTTTGTTGAATGTTTGTCGGATCGTCTGGTTGGTTCCCCTGAGTTTCTACGTTTGTCATGCCGTTCTCTTGACGCCATGCTGCATTTTCATTTTTGTATTAGTAAGTTTTCAAGCCAAGTTGTTTATGTTAAGTTGCCAAGTTGTTATGTTACGTTTTTCCGTTAATTAAACTAAACAACAAATGCTACGCAACTGCCTCCCCTTTTCCATCGGCGTCTCCGCACCTGGGTTCACCTTCCCCCCCGATCGCGTCGCATTACGCGACAGGATCGTAACAGCGCACCCTCAATGAATGGCACATTTAATTTTGCTTCCATATATAAGGCGCACTGGATTATAAGGCGCCCAGTCTATTTTGGAGAAAATTTTAGACTTTTAAGTGCGCCTTATCGTTGTGAAAATACGGTACATGTTTTTCAACCTCAGCCCAAGGACCATATACGGTCCGGCCCGTTAGGCTTTTTAATCCGGCCCACCACCAGTGTTGTCCAAATAGTATAAATAAATGACCTCATTCATTTCCCTCACCGCTCATTACTCCATTTAAAGACTGCTCTCTTTCGTTGAATAATAATATGTTCTGAATGTTGAAAGAAAATTAGAAAATAAATTCTCATCTTCAAGTTTGTCTTCTTACTTATATTTCAATCCCCAGCTTTGATAAATTACATTGCATGTCCAAATGATGTCAAATTATAGTATCCATTCTGGCCCGTAAATTAAAACGTTTGCCTACCCCTTAAACACTATCAATAAGCGGCACAAGGTCCATTTGCCTAAAGACGTTTAGGACGAGGACCAACTCACCGAGGGGGAAAACGGCCGAACATAGAGTTAGCCGAACGACTAGTTAGCTGACCAGATAGCCAGCCGAAGGACGTGTGTGTACATGTTTTTCAACTTCGGCCCGGGGGCCGTATGCGGGCCATATACGGCCCGCGGGCCGAGGTTGAAAAACAAGTACACACACGACCGAGGGCGAGGCATGCGCGACGGCGTAACGTTCGGTCGACAACATTCATTTAGAATAATACGTTATTGATAATTGTTTTAACATTAAAAAGCAACTAAAAGCATTATCCTTGTACTGGCTCTTGAAAGCTAAAACTCATAACAATTTCCCATTATTTTAGGAAATTTTATCTGTAACGGGCCGTATCTGGCCCGAGGTTGGAAAATATATACACACACGACCGGGGGCGAGGCATGCGCGTTGGCGCAACGTCCGGTCGGCTGGCTATCTGGTCGGCTAACTATCCGTTCGGCTAACTATCTATTCGGCCAAACGCCGCCTCTGCAACTGTCCTTAGGCCAAATGTCCGTCGGCGAAACATCTTTAGGCGAATCGACCGAGCACTGCGGTAGACGTCCGATTCATGTTGACTGAGGTGCAGATGCTATTTCTGTTATTAGTCTACCGTCAATGACAATGCCGTGCGGCTAAATAAAAGTCTTACATTGTTTTTATTGTATTTGTATTTTTTTTTTACATAATTTTTACGTTTTTTTTACTGTTTCAATAAAAACACCATCTGTGAATTTGCTTTTGTAAGTTTTACTGCTGTAATAAAAACACCAACTGTGAATTTGCTGTCTTCTTTTTAATATATTTTTTCATAAAATAATTTTACTTATTGCCTTTTATTTCAATGTCAATGTTCAGGGCTAAAAGTATACTAAGACTTTTGTTCAGCCGCACGTCTGGCTGCCATTGACGGTAGATTAATAACAGAAATAGCATCTGCATCTCAGTCAACATGAATCGGACATCTACCGTAGTCAATGGCAGCTTATTGACTTTTATTTAGCCGCACGTTCGGCGGCCATTGACTGTGGACTAGTAACAGAAATAGCATTTTTACCTCAGTCAACATGAAACGGACATCTATCGCAATCAATGGCAGCTTATTGTGACTTTGATTGAGCCACACGTCTGGCGACCATTGACGGTAGACTTATAACAGAAATAGCATCTGCACCTCAGTCAACATGAATCGGATGTCTACAGCAGCTTATTGATAATGTGTTTGAGGGGTAGGCAAACATTTTGACTTGCGGGCCAGAATGGATACTAAAATTTGACAGGATTTGGACACGCAATGTACCGGATTTTCAGGACTAAAAGTCTTAAAATTTTCTCCAAAATAGACAGGGCGCCTTATAATCCAGTGCACTTTGTATATGGACCAATACTAAAATTGTTATGACGATAAAGAAAAATAAATCAGTCGATAGGGTACACCGACTACTATTTTCCCGTAGACAGAGTACTGCGCAGTGACTGCTGGAATATGTAGTAGTTCTTTTGTCAATACACCCAATGGATTGTAGCCTGTACACATCGACATCAATACAGCTTGATGAAGCATGGAAAAGAACGTTGGAAAAGTTACGCTAGCTACTAGCTAGCTACTATTTGCGAATTGATTGTGGGCTGCATACATTGAAATCAACAGAGCAGACGAATGCTGGCAGGCAGCGCCGGGCTAGTTATGGTAGCTAAGCGATAGCTATTATTTGCCTGTACGGTCGACCAAACGTACGTTCGGTGACCTGTCCGGTCGACCAAACAGCGTTCTGTGACCTGTCCGGTCGACCAAACGTGCGTTCGGCGACCTGTCCGGTCGACCAAACGCCCGTTCGTACTTTATCTACGGAAAAATAGTAGAATCGGAGGCTGCTTGCCGAAGTTGTTCTATCGACTGATTTATTTAATTTTATCGTGATAACAATTTTAGTATTGGTCCATATATGAAATGCATTGGATTATAAGGCGCTCTGTCTATTTGAAGAAATTTAAGACTCTTATGTGCGCAATAGTCGTGAAAATACGGTATTTATCATCGCAGTCACTGCGCACCCGAAATAGCGTCTGGGGCTACTTCCGTGGCCAGCGCTATTGCAGTTCGATATTCATCCATATATAATAGATATACGCATGCAATGCCTGGCTGAGCCTAAAAAAACAGTGCGTCCTTTGTGTGTAAAATACAGAAACAGCACTCGTTATTGACACTGCGGCTAAAAATACGATGCGCCGAATAGTCGTGGAAATACGGTATGTATATTTACCTCACGTGGCCATTTAAAAAAATGAAGTTCGACCAACTTGATCTATTTTAATTCAAGTTAATAAGGTTTACCTTTTTGCAACGTTTTCATAACATTAGCATAATATATGGAAACTCCTTGATATCAAGTAAGAAAAGAAATACAGGCTGTCCTCAAATTAGGAGATGGGATTAAAATGGGTTAAGTAATTTTTTTTCACTAGATCAAACAGGAAGTAAAGCGCAAACCCAAAACCAGTGCGCTCCTGCCGTACGCAAAAGCCATTTTGTTCAGGGTAGCCGCCACCGACAGAATATTAGCGACTGTCCAACCAAAAGTGCCTTTTCTGAGGCCTTTTCAATATTCTCTGGGATCATGGTTGATCATCTCCAGATGAATTCCTGATTCTTGCGCATTTATTCCTTTGTTGTTTCTTGAGTTTTTCTTAGTGTGGATACATCATTTCAAGTCATTGTTGAGTTAAGTGTGTTTACCTACGTTTGCTTCGCTGCCATTCACAATTCAATCTCATTGGAAAAGATTTTTGCAATAATTATTCAATTTAATGGCTTAATAAATATATTTACATTTGCATCATTTTTACAGCGTTTAGTGTCAAACTCAATTTGGTTGGTGGATTTTCTGACAATTCTTGAAAGTGTTGGATCATTTATCATTGATTTAGGGGAAATTTCCAGGCTACTTCCTGTTTGTCGGTCACTTTCTAGTGATTTTTGGCCATTTAGTGTTGGTTTGGGGGCATTTTAGGGTTCCTTGTTAACTCACTGGCTGGCATTGAAGGCACAGTTTTGACTGCAAGGGGCAAAAGAATGAAAAAGAATGTGGATATAAAATTAAGCAAAGAATCATAGTATATGCACTCAGAACTCACATATTTCTTGTTTAAAAGCGCAGATGTACAGTATGAATGGGTGACAAAGTCAGGCAGAACACCCCCACGGTTCGTATGTTTGATACCACTGGTTTAGAGGATAGTAGAAAAGATCTTGGAAGCAATTATGCTAATTAAATGTCAAATATGCTACTATGAATAATCCAAGTTACGAAACCACTTCTGGAACCAATCTTTTTTTTTTAAGTAGAGGTACCACAGTATTTTAGAAATACTAACTTTACAATTAATAAAAAAATGAAATGTGTCCTGCCCATCTTTACTGTTGTATTGCAAAGTCTCACAGTGATATAACAGCTGGAAAAATGGGCCCAGTTAAACAGGTCCACAAGTCTGTAGATGCTGGCCAGTTTACAGCGAGTCAGCTTCTCTCCTTTCACCATGATGCTCGCTTCTACGTTGTGCATGTCACTAATTGGTGTGACCATTCCCAAACCTGCACAGGGGAAAAACACACACACACAAACACAAAAGCATTAGGGTGACTGAGGAGGCTGTGTTTCACGAGACAAATCATGTAATATATCATTTAGTGCAACAGCCTTTTGTGATAAACAAGGCTTAAAAAACAAGTTGCTCCGATCCCTTTTAACATATGATTCAGCATTTCGCGTTCAATTCCACACGTGCAACTGAAACTAATTAGCATGTCATAACGAAAAAGGATTTAAAAAAATAAATAAAATTAAATTAAAAAAATTAAAAAAAATCACATGGGTCATCTGGACCCAGAGCAGTACGTACTAAGTCTTCAAAACTAAGAACAAATTTTATCTAATTCAGTGTGGGCCTATGAATATGTTCAGCTTTTACAGAGTATGTGTTGCGGTAGTTAGTAAAAATTATATTAAAAACACCCATTAATGGCAATAGATGTGCATTCCATTTTGCCTGGGAGAGGCTGGCAGTGAATGATTGACAAAGAGTTAAATATGCTTTTATTTTTGGGGAAAAACAGTTTGACTTTAGTTATGTAGTTTATATTGTTGATTGGTTGCCACAGTGAAAGATCACCAGATGATGAGTACTTACTAAGTGGGGAATTGTTGTAATCTGCCATTGAACTCGTCATGAACTCAGCAATTTGTCTGAGGGCAATCAGACCGGTGGGGTTATTCCCTTTACGCTGCTGCTCTTGGATCAAACTCTCTAATTCCGCCTTAAAAGCCTAGGGATGAAAAATAGGAGGAATGAACACATTAGATCAAACTCGAGGCCTCAGGTCTGGCCTACCATATAATTTTGTGTCTGATAAATGCTATTTTATTATTATTTATGATCCGCACCAATGTATTTTTGTAAAAAATAAAAAAAAATTGTAGACCTGAATGAAAGCTCGAGGAATGCAAAAATCATGCATTAACTGGTATCCATTAGTTGTTTTTTTAATTTGCCATAATTAGATATGAATTTCTAAACAATATTTTTTTATATAAAAAGTAAATGAAAAAAATATTAAAATCTGAATATTTACCCTTTTTGGTATTGGGAGAAAGGGGAACTAATTAACTACTAAAACATAAAATAACAGATTAGTTATTTAAAATGAAAAAAAAAAAAAGTTTTTTTTAACAGACTTGATGAAGCACTGTCTACATTAACATTAAGTTAAGGCTTCTCAATTATTTCCTGTTGGAACACCCCAAAGAAAGAATGAAACTTTTCCCCAAATGTCCACACAGCACTCACCAACACTACTTTTACCGAACCAAGGGCCCTGGTGGAGGAAACAGACCGTTTTTTTTCTCGCTGGTGCTGGCCCCAACGTATACATTCACAACTACTGTGATCCTTCTTCACTTTGCGGCTTCACAAAATTGCTGATTTTATATTAAAAAAAAGTTGTTGGCTTTATTCTGTATTACTATTATACATATATGTGAAGTAATTCATTTCTTTGTTAAATCATTGAATCATTTTTCCTATCGTTCGGCTCGAGGTCATAAACTGCCGCCGAGTCCACTCTCTCATGGACTTATCCAAGGATTGTTTATGTTACATCTCACCCAGTATTGGGCTCTGAGGGCTGTTGATCGGGAGGCAGCAACGGAGCAAGTGTCACTGGCCAATAACAAATATGTTGTTTCTGCCATTTCCATAACACTCGTGACGCACTTCGGGCTTCTTTATGTAATTGTTATATGATTGTTAGGTCAAATGAAGGCGTGATTGTTTTTATCCAAATGCCTTAAAGCCATACGCGAAATACTGTTCGAGAGGATACTTTTGAAGATGTATCTTCCCTTAAGGTTCTTATCCGTGATCCAATCTATTTAATTAAATGTCAATAATTGAATAAGATGTCTGCCTGCAGTTATTGATAATTACAAAGAAGGGTAATTGTTAATGAACCTATCAAAAGTTCATGAAAATTACTAAATCTACGCTGAAACTCACAACCGGAACACAGATGAAGAATAGTTAATAGTAAAAAAATGGCAGAAGTCAGGGCAAAGGTCGCAAAAACAACAAAGCAAAAAGTACAAAGTACAAAGCAAAGTATAAGGGAAAGCTTTAAGAAATGCTAAAATGCAATTTAAAAAGATAGAAAAGCAGCAAAAACACAAAACGAGCAATCATGGACAGAGCTACCGCTACCGGCTCAAATAACCAGTTGTTTTTTCAAAATAATTTAAATCAAACATAGAGAAATTATTTTCACTGTGAGTACAGTACTTGAAGTATTAATATTGTTTAAATTTATAGATTAAATTTAGATGTTGATACATTATAGTCTTTTCATATGCCTATATCTGTGATATGTACACAAATACTCAAGTACAATTATCAAGAAGTGAATTTATTAAATATCACATATCACAGTGGGCATATGAAAAGAATAATGTGTTATCTAAATATAATCTATGAATTTGAAAAAATGTTAATACTTTACGTGCTGTACTCACAGTGAAAGTAGTTCCTCTCCACTTGATTTATGTACTCTTCCTCAGATTCTAGAGGTATTTTTCTTGTAAAAATATTTCTGTTGTTGTTGTAATGACACTGTTAAGACGATTGCCAAATTCAATGGCTACGACCATGTAATCATCTGTCTTCTTCTGAGAGCCCACATGCAGTGTGTTGATGTCCTATCGCAGTGCTTCTCAATTATTTTCTGTCAGGCCCCCCCTAGCAAGAAGAAAACTATTCGCCCCCCCCCCCCCCATTTCCCACCGTGACTACAAATAAAATCATTTTATAAAATTGTTATAAGTACAACATTTTATCCTTATTAACATTAAAGAATAGGAAAAAAAGAAAGAAATATAGTCAAACTTACAAAGAATAACTTTATTAAATCTTGTTTTAAGTCTGCAACAAAAAAGATTTCAAGTGCATCAATGCGTGAAATAAAAAATAAATGAGAGCGCCACTGCCAGCTACTGTAGTGGATGCGCAATTACACTTTATACTAGTACGGCCAAATAAAATCCTGTTCCCCAGGGTTACACGCACCCCCCCAGGTATCGCACCACGCCCCCCCAGGGGGGCACGCCCCACTATTTGAGAAGCACTGTTCTATCTTCATACCAGCTTCACGACCGAATTTACGACGCACATCCCTCATAACGCTGGTTAATTTTTTCGGAGGCGACGTGTTTTAGTCCACACGAGAATTGGCATTTCCGCACCTGGGAATATCCAAGCTTCTGGCGGTGAAAAGCAGCGCGTGCGGGGCGGTAGCCAATCGAAAACAGCAGCACTTTGTGGAGAATAATGGTCAAATGGTCAAATGAAACGTGCAGGACGGCTGGGCGGAGACACCAGCCGCTGCAATTCGAACCTTTTCACTACGCTGGTGGACCGCACAAGAATATATTTTTATTCATTCGCAGCATACAGATAGCCAAAACACGCATGCAGCCCCAGATGGGAACTTCACTCACTTTTAACGGTACTCGGAGGTTTGGTCGCTGGACGACCGGACGCTCGGCCGCCCGGACGTTCGGAGTTGTATTGTTTTGTTCAAAAAACAATATGTGAATTTCCTTTGTCTCCTTTAATAGTGGTTAAAGTTAGGTGAACTGTCTAGCGACGAAGTGTCTGGGCGACAAAGTGTCCGGGCAATAAAGTGTCCGGGCGACAAAGTGTCTGTCAATGAAATGTCCGGGTACCCAGATTAAACATACTGATTACCGCTAAATACACATTTTTAAAAAGGCAACGGAAACAAAACTGAGTTTGTTTGTACTCTATTTAGCCATTTTAGAATGTACTCGCGTCATCATCAGCCACAAATCCATCAAAGTCCTCATTTTCTGTGTCCGAATAGAACAAGTGTCCAAATGAGTCCTCGAAAACGCCAGATAGCCCGCTCTTCGTTCTGAGTCACCGTCATTGCCATGTGGCTCCACCAAAATGATGCCGACTTTGGCAAAAGCTCAAACAACCGTGCAAGCGGACACATTCGCCCAGGCGACCACAATCCATTCGCAAATTGTAGTGTAACTAGGCCAGGGGTGCAGCCACCCTTTGTGAAGCTGTATTTGCCAGCTACCATCCACTGTTCCAATGCTGCTCGCAACTTTGCTTTGAAAGTCCGATTGATGCCAATGTCCAGCGGTTGGGTTTTTTTTTAGGCTCGCGTCCGGGAATGACGGCAAGCTCCAAGTTCATTTTTGTGACTTGGTTTTTCACCGCTGACGTGAGATGAGCACACATGATGTCGCATATCAAAAGTGATAGCGAGCCTTCAAAAAAGCCATCCCGTCACGTGGTTTTAGAAACTTCGAGCGCACACAACCCCTCTGCAAGCCTTACCCCACCAACGTCTGCTTTTAGTGTCTGTCTTACGGATTGGATTGGCCAACTTTATTCATCCAGTATTGGGGATATTTCATTGTGACAGTAGAAAGAGGGTGAGAATGCAGATACAGGAAAATGCATAGTTATAATATACACAGTACGGTCACACAGGCCGCAGAACAACAAAGCAATAGCAAAGTACAAAGCAAATCAAAGTAATTATGATCATTAAAAATCACCAAATCAAATCATTAACACAGAAAAGCAGAAAAAACTGAAAACGAGCAAGAGTGGACTTGCCACTGCGACTTGAACGGCACCATCTTGGTTACGGTAACAAAAACAGTTACAGACTCAGAAAGACATTGCAAAGTTGGACAAAAACGAACCACACACAGGAAGTCTTCCACAAGATAGGGAAACTTCTGCAGACTGTGACCGACGTAGAGAATATGCAGACACTCCTCCAAGCTTATCTGCACAGTTCCCCAGAAATCTGGAGCTTAAGACAACAGTAGCAGAGTAGAATTCCTCCACTCCTTTTCTGTCCTGGTAAGCGCCGACAGCTCTTCCAGCTTATCCCATGATGGAATGGTTGGTCAAAAGTGTTGCTTCTTCTCCCAGCACTATTGTCCAACTTCGAATTACCAGCGGCATTGAGGTGTTGCTCCTTTTGCTGCTTATTGTAACAGCTAGTACCATGTGTATGACAGCGTAGACATGGCTGAATGATCCCAAAAAAGAAGCCAGGCTAACAGAACAAGGAAAGTTGCAAAAAACATTTAAGTGAAAGGTATAAAGTACAAAGTAAAAAGGAATATATGAAGAAACATTAAAATGTAATTAGAAAAAAGATAGAAGGGCTGTATGTTAGGTTTATTCTGTATTACTATTGTATTACTATTATATTGTATTAATTCATTTCTTTGTTAAATCATTCTCTTTCTATTTTCAAAGTGTTGCGAGGTCACGAGTAATAGCCAAGTCATCTTTAACCTGGGCGGCCTGTTCCAGGATGGTTATACAAACAATCCACCCAATCTGGGTCCTTGAGATTTGGTGGGCCCTTTGTGACGAGGCCAGGGCTATTCGGCCAATAACAAGAATGTTGTTATTGTTATGTAACCGTGCACTTCGTGTTTTTCTGTATGTAACCATTATATGATTATGATTATATTATATGATTCTTAGGTCAAGGAAGTTGTATAATTACTCTAATCTAAATGTTGTTAGGTCTAGTCTCCTGTTTTTGTTATTGGTAAAATACTTTGATTGTTATTGTAGTCCCAGATGTTGTTTTTACTCATACGTGATGGAATGATCAACAACTCTGTAAATTGTTTTGATTCATGGCAATAAGAGTCGTGCGAAAACGTCTATTCGGAGAGACGTTCGGAAGTTGTAAGCAGAACTTGCTGAAACTCTCCCCTTCGGAGGTTTTACCTGTTGTTATCCATTTCTATTTAATTAAATGTCAATAATTGAATAAGATGTCTGCCTTCAGTTATTGATAATTACGGACGAAGGTAATTATTAATGAACCTAACACTGTAAAACACGAAAAACAGAGTGGACAGAGCTACTGCCACTGGCTCCCGCTTGAACGGTGCCATGTTGGGGGCAAAAAAAAAGAAAAATACAATAAATGCACTTATATTTTTAAGAGGAAAAAAAGTGTATTCGCAATAAATGAAGTTGCAATACTTTATCCCAACTCATCTTTTGCCGGGCCAGCAGTTTCAGCAGCGAAGCCAAAACTTTCCTTTCCCCAGCAACTTCATCCAGCTTTCCCCGCAGCACCCCTAGGCTTCCTCCAGCCAGGGGACAGTCTCCCCAGGGTGTCTGAGGTCGGCCCCGTGGCCTCCTCCCAGTGGGACGTGCCCTGAACACGAGGCGTCCAGGGGGGCTTCATGTTCAGATGCCCGAGCAGACTCATCTGGCTCCTTTCAATTCGAACGGGCAGCAGCTTCACTCCGAGTCCCTCCCGGATGACCCAACTTCTCACCTTATCTCTAAGGGAAAGTTCAGACATCCGGCAGAGAAAATTCATTTCAGCCACTTGTATACAGGTTCTTGTTCTTTTAGTCATGACCCACAGCTTGTGGTCATAAATGGAAACATAGATAAACCGGTAAATAGAGAGCCTCACCTTTTGGCTCAGCTCCTTCACCACGACGGACTGGTGCAGAGTCCGGATCACTGCAGATACTGCGCCGGTCCGCCTACCCATCTCCTGCTCCATTCTTCCCTCACTCGGTAAAAATACCATGATACTGGGGATACCTGGGGAAGAACCTGATCCCTGACCCTGACGAATGGGACAATAGTCTCAGATTTGGAGGTGTTGATTCTCAGCTCGACCGCTTCGCACTCTGTTGTGAATTGTTCCAGTGAGGTAAGAGAAGACAGCCTGATATAGCCAACACAACCACATCGTCTGCAAGAAACAGAGATGCAATACTGAGGCCACAAAAGCAGATCCCGTCAACGCCACGGTGCCTCTAGATAATCTGTCTATAAAAGTTATGAACAGAATCGTAACATAGGGCAGCCCTGGCGGAATCCAACCCCCACTGGAATCGGATCCGAATTACTGCACAGACCAGACTCTGACACCAGTCATAAAGGGACCAAACCCCGCGTATCGGGGATTACGGAACCCCATGCCCCCGGAGTATCCTTCACAAGACTCTTGTGGGACATGGTTGAACGCCTTCTCCAAGTCTACAAAGCACATGTAGACTGGTAGGGCTAACCCCCAGGCCACTCCAAGGACCCTGCAGAGGCCAGCCGTTCCCAGCAGACCGCCACGAAACGTTTGGGTCTCCCGGCCCGCATGGGCATCAGCTCGCACCATCGAGCCAACTCACCACTAGAGCGGAAGAATGTCCAACCCCCGTCAAGAAGAGTGGTACCTGAACCCAAGAAGTGCATAGGTCAACCCGACTACATTAAGCCGGGATTTCTCAATCTCACACACTAGCTCAGGCTCTTTCCCAACCAGAGAGGTGACATTCCCAAGAGCCAGTGTCTGGAGCCGGGAATTTTCTAAACCTGAACCAAAATTAGGGTTGCTGAAAGTAATGGTCCTCAAAAGTCTGGTACACAGTTTCAATTAGGATTTTAACTAAGTGTATTTTGTGTCCAATATTAACAATATAGATGAATGTTGTTTTTTGGGTTCTTTTTAAATCTTTTGAATTCCAGAAGAGCCAACGGATGGGGTAGCGATTCATTCACCTGAGTTAGGTGTGGAGAGGCGTGGGCTCGATTTTCACTGGATATGGTATGATTGTGAGTGCAAATGGTCGTTTGTCTCTGTGTGCCCTACGAGTGATTGGCAGGCAGTCTAGTGTGCACTGCCTTTCGCTCGAAGTTGGCTGGGATAGGCTCTAGAGACACGTTGTGCGGTATAAAAAATGAATGAATTCTTGTAGAGGGTAAATGTAGCTGAAAAAGCTGATATGAGACAGTGTTTATTTGCAGTTGTTTATTTTGTTTAGATGCATTTTAAATTATATCAATTATTATAAAATATACCCAACACATGCCATTGTCCGTTTCATTTTGACGACCCCAAAAGGAGATGACCCTGAAGACACTCTGACCCAAGCCTAACACTTTCAAACATGCCTGAGCAAGGACAAATTGCAGCATGCCTAGGCAGGCATTAGTGTGCTCACACGACCAGAACATTGGACTTTAGGTGTAATGTGCACTCAAGCAAAATAAAGATTAGTTTATTTGAACTTACAGGGCTTTCTAATATCTGCGTCACCCGTTTTTTCTGATCCAGAATGTTGAAGTCCTGCCGGAGATCAGGCGACATGTTTCTGGTTTTTAGGTTTCCTGGATTGTTCACATTGACTCGGTCGTAGCCGCATTCTCTAGTCCCTCCACCGGGTGGAGGAGGGGTGGTCACTATGCCATGATGGCTGTCCCCACTCATCTCTGGTTTGCCTCACTTAAGCACTCTATGACTGCTGCTCGCCATCACACCTGAGGAAATTGAAAGAAGTGGAGTCATTTGGGAAAAATACAAATCAATTTCACAGAAATTGAAAGGTTTGTGTCACATTAAACATACTGGTGCATGCTGTCAGTTTGTTTTGCATTAATAGGTGGAATAAAACAGGAAAACCCGATGATGGGGAGAGAACACGACAATATACAAAATTGCATCAGTGTCTTCTGTGACTTCTGATAAGCCGCTGATGTATTAGGAAGCGGTGGGGCCTATGTGAGCCCTACCAGGTGGCGTCTTGGTTCAAAAGATAAACAAATGAGAGGGAGAATTTTAGAAAAGGATTTTAGTGTGAAACTTTTGCAAAAAAATAACGGGAACTTTAACTTTCCGTTCTAAACAAAAGCAGATGAACAACATAGTTACGTAACCTGATATAAAGTCACCCTCCGCAAATGGCTGTAGAGGAAATTTTGAGAAAAACCCCTAAATACCTGTTGCAATATTCATCATCCCATTCTAATAATCTGATATGAATCCTATTTTAACAAAAATTATAAACCTAAAATAAACTCACTCAGATGTGACCTTTGCTCATGCCATGTAAAACAACTGTCATTCATGCAATAATTTAAATCTCATTATACTAGTATAATGACAAAAAAAACATTCAATTCAATTACAAATTGTGAATATTCATTGCGTTAATTAATTAAATAACAACTGTAGAATGTAAAATATTAACTGTAATGTTGCAAATTTAAAAAATCAACAATTTTACAGTGGTGATACATAGACAACTACTTCCTTGCAATTTCCTCATAAAGGTGCTTAACTTAGTCTTATTAATGTTTCTGTAAGAACCTTCTTAAACTCATTTAATCACCCTTCATGCGGAAAAAACATTCATTAATACCCGAGCGGCCTGGTGGTGGGAGTGGTTATCCCGTCTGCTTCACAGCTCTGGGGTCCTGGGTTCAAATCCAGGTCACGTCTATCTGTGTGGATTTTGCATATGTGGGTTTCCTTCGGGTACTCCGGTCTCCTTCCACATTTCAAAAACACTAAATTGCCCCTAGGTATGGGTGAGTGTGTACATGGTTGTCCATCTTCTTGTGCCCTGCGATCGGCAGGCAAACGATTCAGGGTGTCCCCCGCCTCAGGCCCGGAGACATCTGGGATTTGCTCAGGCACCCTCCGCAACCCTCATGAGGATAAAGCGGTTCAGAAAGAGATGAAATGAGATTTTGCATACTAGGCATCCTCATGGATTGTGGGCGTTGCTGGAGCCTAACCCAGCTGACTTTGGGTGAAAGGCAGACAACACCCCAGACTGGTTGGTAGTCAGCCATATGGCACACAGAGACAAACAAACATCCGCACTCAAAGTCATACCACTACCAGCGGGTATTAAACCCTCACTTGCCTGCACCGAAGTCAGGCGAGTGAACCTCTCCACAAATAAAAAGAGGCTGCAGAAAAACATTATTCTAAATGGGTGTGTAATATACAAACAAATTCTACATATTTTAGCCTGATTAACATAGCTCTCAATTACGTGATAGGAATGCATGAAGGTGAACAAGAATGTTTTTTGCAGAACACTATGAATTTGCTAAATGTCTGTAAATCTGCACAAAAAACAGCAGCGGCAGCCTTGAAAGTAGAGTTAGCCCCTAGTCCTAACCAACACAGAGTTGTGTAAGAAGTTCAGCAGCATAGCAGCATGGGTTGCCCACTCTCATTGTTTTCACATTGTCTCTCTAGTGCAAGGGTCTCAAACTCAATTTACCCAAGGGCCGCAAGAGGCAGTCTGGGTGAGGCTGGGCCGCATCAGGATTTCCACAAGAACAGCGCTGATAAAACATTCCAACGTTATCAAATGACTTTATTTTGTAACAAAAAATAATGAATTAAATAAATTAACTTCAAGATGAATAAAAAATAAATAAAATAAAATAATAATAATGAAAATACAGTAGATATACAGTGGCTGGCTAAGTAGAGAAAACTAATTATTTTTATTTTGTTTCAAATGTCTGTATTAACAGCTCTTTAAATTTTAACTTTCTGAATTTTACTTCTTGCTGCTAGAGACCTGGCAGCGCTTCTTCTCACATAGCTTAGTCACATTTGGCTTGAGGGAGGAAGCAGTGGAGACTTGAAGATGCTCATCAGTAAGTCTGGACCTATACTTGGACTTATTGAAGTTCAAGGTGGAGAAGAGTTTCTCACACAAGTATGTGCTCCCAAAAAGGCACATGGTCCGCTTGAAGATTCGGGAAAGTTCAGGGAAGCTGGGGGTCAACTCTCTCAAAAAATGTCCAAGCTTGTCTGCTTCTCCACTCACCTCCCTGAATTCGGCTTTGAGTGCAGAGTTGCACTGCAGGTCAATGAGCTCCATTTGAAGCTCAGGAGGGGCATCTTGCACATCAAATGAGAAGGGGTCCGCAAACATTTGAAATGTGGCTTTGTATGTCTTGAAGTCTGCAAATCTGTGATCAAATTCCTCCTGCAGCTTCGAAATGGCCTCCACATATTTCTCACCACTGAATGGTGTGCCTGCATCCACAAGAGCCTTGCATGCTGGGAAATGGAAAAGGTTTGACTGAGAGAGCTGGGCTTTACATAACAAAAGTTTAGTGCAGAATGCTCTCACGTTGTCATAGGCAGCACTGACAAGTTGCCCCTGGCCTTGTAGCTTCTTGTTCAGTACATTAAGCTCATGTGTGATATCAACAAGAAAAGCTAAGTCCATGAGCCATTTGGGATCACGTAGCACAGGAACAGCAACCCCGTCTATCTCCATGAAGTCTTTTACTTCTGCTCTCAACTCAAAAAATCTCTTCAACACATTTCCCCTGCTGAGCCAACGTACCTCAGTGAAGTAGAGCACAACCCCATGTTCAGACTCCATTTCCTCCAAAAAAAGCACGAAACCTTTTATGCTTTAAGCCCCTGGATCTGATTTGGTTGATGCATTTCACAACGACAGACATCACATTGTCAAACTTCAGGCATCTGCTGCAAAGGGCCTGCTGATGGATAATGCAGTGCAGAGCTATGGCCGACTCCACACCCTCCTCTTCCAGTTTTTTTTTTTTGAACAAGTGCTACCAGTCCATTCTTCCTCCCAATCATTGATGGGGCTCCATCAGTTGTTGTTCCAACAAAGCTCTTCCATGGCAAACCGGCATTCTGAATGGCATCACGCAGCTTGTGAAATAATTCCTTAGCTGTGGTCTGGCCATGCATTGGAATTATTGTGAGCAACTCCTCCAAGACTTCAAAATTGTCATCAACACCACGGACATATATTGCGAGCTGGGCAGTGTCTGTGATGTCTGTGGTCTCATCAAGAGCCACTGAATATACACTGAAGTTTTGCGCTTTCTCACAAAGTTGACCATAAATGTCACTTGGGTGTTCAGAAATGCGCTCTACCACGGTGTTGGCAGAAAGGCTGATGTTGTTGAACTGACTTTGTTTTTTCTGGACAGACAATATGTGCAGCCTGTAATATGCACTTTTTGATCAATTCACCTTCTGTGAATGGCTTGCCTGCCTTGGCAATCAGCTCACAAACGGCGTAGCTAGCTTCGACTGCTGCATCACTTTCTTTTGTAGCCTTCTTGAAAAAGCCCTGTTGCCTCAGAAGACTTGTTTTAAGACTGCCAACCTGGTTGGCTCTCTCATCTCCTTGGTATTTGTCGTACTCCTCAGCATGTCTCGTAGCATAATGACGTTTCAAATTGTATTCCTTGTGGACCGCAACTTTTTCAGTGCAAATGAGACACGTCGGGTGCCCCTGTGCTCAACAAAGAAATATTGCACTCCCCACTTTTCTTGAAACTGTCTGTGCTCATCACTGACCTTTCTCTTCACGGCAGGCTTTGAAACAGACATCTCCGGGGCTGTAATATGTGTTTGCACTTGGAATGAGTCTCAGATTGAACTTTTAACTTTCACTCGCGCGGCTCTGTGGCGCATGCGCACTTTTGATTGACGTTTGACTTTCAGTCGCGCGGGTCTGTGGCGCATGCGCACTTTCGCTCTCCGATCGTATTGGATTACGGCCGAGCGGCGTGATCGGCTTCACGGCTTCTCCTCTGCCCAGCTGATTGGACGAATGAATGAGTGAGTGAGCGAGGCACTGGACAGCCCGGCCAATGTCCCGCCCTCCAGAGCCGTATACTTCACCGTGATTGGTTCATCCAGCTCCGAACACCGTGTCATTCATATCAATCTTGCGGGCCGCACGGACATGCATATTAAGACGTGGGCCGCATTTGCCCCGCGGGCCGCGGGTTTGAGACCCCTGCTCTAGTGTCTGTCAATCAGTTGTTGTGCCAGCGCACGCGCACGATTTGGGGTTTGGAGGTGGATTGAGGTTTAAGCATGTTCATCAGAACAATATTCCCAATGCAATACAGTAATTCCTCTAATATTAGGGATAATGTAGACCAGACATGGCCGCAATAATCGAAAAATCGCAAAGTAGCCAAGAAATGAGAGGCTGGTTATCTTTTTTTGCCGCATCTCTTTTGTGTATAGCAGGGGTGGCCAACCCGCGGCTCGCGAGCCGCATGCGGCTCTTTGCCCGGTTTCATGCGGCTCTTACGTCCATATCAAAGTTTGTATTTGTGTTTTATTTTTATTTGCGTGTGCGCTTCGCTTGAGTTCAATACGGTATTTTCGTCCAATGCGCATGTGCTCGGGATGAAAATACCTCAAAGTTTCCCAGTAGGAGCAAGGTCATTTAAGTAAACGTTTTTAACTGAGTGGGAGAGCTCCCGTGAACCAGAAGCGACAATGAACAGCGTCACGCACACACAAAGTATCCCAGAGATCGAGCCTCGGCTGAAAAAGCCACACCCCCTGCGAGGCAGACCAAGGCGAGAGTGCTCAGCCGGGAGCAGCCAATAGGAGAGTGAGGCGTACACCACGTGGTGGGCGCGCTACTTAAAAGCCATTCATAATAAATGAGAGCTCACAAGGAGCGAATGTTGCGCAAAAATAGGCTCTAATCTTATGCCAGAAGTCCCACTAAGTAACATGCATAGCAAAAGAAAAACGCTATTGTAAATTATTATATTTTTGTTTGTGGACTTGGTTGAACTGAGAGTTTGTCTGTGTGAGACAGTGCACACAATGTTCATTGTTGATAATGACTGGCCTGTGCTGTTAGTGCTGTAGGAGTCAATTTATGTCATTACTATGCTGGTGTGTGACATTTACAATAAATCTGGCTGAGCAAAGGTATGTGTATGATGTGGCTCTTTGCGGTAACACAGTAAAAAATGTGGCTCTTTGCGGTACCACAGTAAAAAATGTGGCTCTTGGTCTCTGACTGGTTGGCCAGCCCTGGTGTATAGCATACGTGTCCCAGCACTGGGCTGAGCGTTACATTTTTCAAGTGTTTTTTTTCCGTCACTCAGCGCGAATTGCGTAGCAATCGCTAGTGCAGGGACTATATATTACTTCTCGTTAGCAAGTGGTCGTGCGTTATCCTATTGTGAGAACATTTGTGTGCATCATTTTTGGAATATTTTGAAGGGAATACAAAAGCAAACAGCCCATCGATAGTGAAAGTCAGGGTGCAGGCGGGGCAAACAGCTAACCAGGCCGGGAGAAGAAAGGTATAAAAAAAAAAAAGTAAAACTAAATTAGAATTAAGTTTAGTGTAAGGTTAGATTAAATTTATTTTTGAGTGTGTCCGCATCGTAATCTGTTCCTTTAAATTTGTTTATGTTATATTACGAGGTTGGAAACGAATAAATGTGTTTTTTAGTTCATTTCAATGGGAAACGTTCGTTCGAGTTATGAGAATATCAAAATGCTAGCTCAGTCCCGGAACGAATTAAGATCGTATCTCGAGGTACCACTGTACTGCAATAGTTGTCACTTTTGAAAATATAAAAAGAAAAAAATCAAAGGTTTGTTTTATTTCATAACTTCGCCAGTCCGGCCTGCAAGGCTGTTATTGCGCGTTTTGGTAATCTATTTGCATAAGGGGAAGCACAGTGGCTAATCCACACATGGGCAGATTGCAATAAAGTATGAAAGTGGAAAAGCCACCACAAAGTGTTTCGGGGAGCACCTGGGAACTTGCTGTCGGAAATTCTTTCTGAAAATGATGTTTTTTAAATGACGTGGAAAGGCGACCTACCTTACAACTAAATTGCGTCAGCACGGCCAGCACCATTGTCTCCTCGTCGTTGACAGAAAAAAAAGTGTTCAGGGGTCCTACCTAATGACCAATCAGCCACATGTTTAGGCACATGTAAAAACAACGATTCATCCATCAACTCTGCTTTCAGCTTTAACAAATAAAAGATCGAGTTTACACACTTAGAGAAGGTGAAGAAATTCAACCAGTCGTCTATTAGGATGCAGTTTGGACAGTTGTACCGAGAGAATCTTAACATACCCCCAAACACACCCAAACGTCCATCCATAAATCACACTTTATAAGGATTATTAGATTACACATGTACAATTATTTCCTTTACGTGTTCTGAAAATTAAAAGGTGTAGCTTGCACTTAGACAAATTCAAAAAGGAAGTATATCCGTAGTGGAATAGTGTTCTCCAAGTCTCTGGGTGCAATAATAGCATGTGATACACATTATGCAGGTATCAAGGCAGATATTTTAATGTTCGACCGCAAGACCTTCGATCATCTTTAATTGGGATGTGCTGCCATGGTTAACAATACAAATACGTGTCTAGGCTACTCGCGTCAAGCCAATCAGAGCATGTTTAACTACGATAAGATGTCGACGCGCTGAGTTTTTTCGCCTTTTTTTTTTACCCGAGATACATTTTTACTTGAATTCCATTCATAGGCGGCAAACAGTGTTTAGCATTTCATCAGTTTATATTTTCTGTATTTTGAAATAAATGACCATATTTTCCGCATTGTCTTGCATTATTGCGTTATGGTGGTATGGCGTTTTGTCTTTGTCACCTTGCAGTTTTGTGCATGTCATCTTTTTATGCGCATATAAGCCGTTTCCTCAATTCAGTCATCGTTTTTTAGCGACAATACGGCTTATACAGTGGTACCTCAAGATACGAGCCTAATTCGTTCCGGGACTGAGCTCTTATGACGATATTCTTGTAAATCGAACGAACGTTTCCCATTGAAACAAACTAAAAACAAATTAATTTGTACCAGCCCTCTGAAAAAACACCAAAAACCAAATATTGGATTGGATTTTTTTTATTTACTTCTAATTCTCCATCTATTAACAAAGTAACACATAACTAGTTGACTATTCGTTCAATATTATTAAAATGTGTTTAATAGAACTCAAATTAGACAGATTAGAGAGAGAGGGACATAGCCGGGGTGGGTGGGGGGCGGTCGAGTAGGGACTTTTTGCACTTGAGAATCGTAATACAAACAAACAAATTTAAATGAACTTGGATTACGATGCAGACACTCAAAAATAAGTTTAATCAAACCTTACACTAAACTTAATTCTAATTTTGTTTTACATCTGTTGGGTTTATTTTGTATTACTATTATACATATATGTGTAGAAAATCATTTCTTTGTTAAATCATTCTTCCTATTGTTCAAAAAGTGCTCAGGGTCGTAACCATTCTACCCCATTACAAAGCTATCTATTTTTAATTGGGAAAATAGTGCTATGGTGGTGCATAGTCTGCGTTGGTCTTCAAATATCAAGTCCACACGTGAGATAAGTAGCGCTAATCTCGTCTGGTGCTAACACTCATCGCACAGTTTTTACCGCACGTGTTTATAGTGCAACACCGTGGGTAATCTTATGCGCTTGGAATTCCACTTAAAGTGAAAAATATTCACAGCAGTTTAATGAGAATGCGTTGGTTGAGGTGCAACACACCTCAGGGTGAGAGGCTAGGGCAATCAAACATATGATCACATAAGTTTTAGGGCAATGATAGGCAAAGCAGGTGTACAGCAAATATACAAGCACAACCAACCTTTTATTTCCTCCTAGGTCAGTGAATGGGAGCAATCCGGCAGTGTCGGGATGTACCAAAACAAAAAAAAAACATGCCTCTGTTTCCTATACATAAACGTCCACAGATTCAAAGAGGAAATGCAGGACAGATACTGAGAGAAAGAGTATCCTATCAACCAATGGAAAACGAGGACGCATTCGTAAAAAGAAATCAGCCCATTTGCCAATCTAAATCCTCCATTGAGCTGCTGTTGCTGTCAGAGCAGTGAGCTTAGTGGAGAGCTGCTTTCTCCCTTAGCTTCCTGCAGCTCTCCTCGCTGTTCATCAGGGAGAGAAATAGCAACAGCTGTGGGCATACGTGTGAAACGACGATCAGTTTGTGTGAGCCCCCTCTGCAAATGAGGGTAGGGGTGTGTGCGTGTGTGTGAGAGTCACTGGGCGGGGGATTAAGGCGGCATCACGTGGTTCCTTTAGCTTCTTTTTGACACAAACGTGGACATACAGTCAAATCTCATTACTATGCACCCCGTCGGGACCAAGCAAAAATGGCATAGTAGCGAGAGTGGCGTCGTAACAAAGGTTTAAAAACGGTTTTATGGAAGGGGAGCAAAAGGCTTTATTTTCTCATGTTATCAGTCCTAATTGATTTCACTCATTCACAATGAGATCACAAAAAGGAAAAAGAGGAACAGAATGGATTGTAGGACATAAAGTGAGCAATATTTAATCTATAAAACTAGCTTTTCACTTGACCTACGCTTGACACCAGTTGGGGAAGGTCAGTCCACACAAGAATGTACTGCTGATTTAGGACTCCTGTGCAGATTAGGTATGATGTTTTTAACACAAACTCTTTTAACTGGGCTGATTAGAATAAATAGCTGACAAAAATTGCATCCTTCTTGCCAAGCAAAAGTGGCATAATAGCGAGAGTGGCATAGTAACAAGGGGGTATAGTAATGAGATTTCACTGTACACACAAAACAAAGTCCAGCCAAAAAATACACAAACGCATCAACCAATCAGAGGCAAGTGTACAATATAATCGCCCTACCTGTTGGATCCTTGCCTCCTCTGTGGTCAAAAGTGTACATACACTTGTCAGGAACATAATGTCAAGGCTTTCATGATTTCCGGTTATTTCTATAACTCCGATTTGTCCCTGATAGAGTGATTGGAATTGATACTACTTTGTCACAAAAAAAAACATTCATGAAGTTTGTTTTTTTATGACTTTATTATGGGTTCACAGAAAAAGTGATCAAACCTACTGGGTCAAAAATATACATGCAGCATACGAATTAGTACTTTTGGTGACTTAGAAAGTTGTGTCACTGAAATCAGCTTCATATCATTGCCTCTTAACTTCTTGTGAGTGATTGAGTGACTGCAGCTGGTGACGTAAATAGGGCTAATTGGATGCGAATGCCCACATATGCTACAATGGGAAAGTAAAGGGGGGACCAGCATTGATCTGAAAAAGCGAATTCTTGACTTGAATAAGTTAGGAAAACCACTTGGAGCCATTTCAAAGCAGCTGCAAGTCCCAAAAGCAGCAGTGCAAAGAAGTGTATAAAGTATAAAGTATAATATATGTTTTTTCAATGCTACTCTTACATAGCCCTACGTAGCCCTATGTAGCCCTGCGTAGCCCTACGTAGCCCTACGTAGCCCTACATAGCCCCACGTAGCCCTACGTAGAGCTATATGTAGCTCTACGTAGCTCTACGTAGAGCTCTACGTAGCTCTAGGGGCTACGCGGGGCAACGCGGGGCGACGCGGGGCTACACAATGGCAATAAGAGTTACAAACGGTATTTGGGCTTTCAAAAGAGTCTGTGTCCGTGGGCCCGAGAGGAACCAGTCAGGCCATCCTTGTGGAACCAGATCTTAGCGGTCATTGTCAAAGCGTTCTGTATGTTCTTCGTAGTTTGTAGGGCATCATGGACTGAGTAGGGTGCGTTGGCAGGGATGAATGTGCAGCATGTGTCTCTGTCGTTATTCTGTCAAGGGCAAGGCGGTTCTGGATAATCCTTTGGGTCATGGCAGTTATTTGGATTTCTATGCCTTGTTGTTATCAGACTGATGCATTGACATAGGTCTGGAATCTGTAGTCAGTGGTTTACAGACTCTTCGCTGTTCCTAGCCAGGTGAAAAGAGCTATCAATATTTTGGAGGAGACTGACCAGTGTTTGTGTTCGAAGGGGACATCCGAGTCCCACACTGGATCATGGGGGCGGAAATTGAGGCTCCGGCGTTGACGCCTAGTGGGTATACGTGGGTTGGCGTCGACTGTGGGGATCGAATCTGCTTTAAGGATGTATGTGTGGGCAGAAAACAGATGTAGGGACACAGAGGCCACCATACTGGTCCAATACTGTCGATGATTGGGAAGGGACTTGTCTGATCTCGGCGCATCTGGCGATGTGAAATTGGTGTGAAGGGGTCTCCGGATCTGGTCCATTGTATTTGAAACAGGATAGATAACAGTCTGTTCGATTGTTGCACCAGACATATGTTGCGGGATTGACTGTAGCTGCTAATGGCACCGCGACCATGGTATGTAGAGTCGAACTTTGCCGGACAGGATTCTTTCAGATTACCCAGGATACAGTTGTAGATGTGGTTGGCGAGTTCTTTGTTTTGGAGGTTAGCCCATAGGCGTGGTTGGGCTAGGGCAGTGGGCATGAGGGAACAGACATAACAACTTTCATTGGTTGTGGTGCGGGCTGAGTGCTGCATATCTGTACCAACTGTTCCTCATCATCGGGTGGTAGTCATTTTCTTCTTGGGTTTGGACATGAGCGAGGATTTGGTGTATCTCCTCAGGAGGTATAGGTTGATGCCGCCTATTTGTTGGATATTGGTCGTGAGCTCCGACACTTGTTCATTAGCTTTGTAGGTGGTCGCCAACTTGGTGAAGTTAGCGGTCATGGTGGTAGCTTCTTTGGAAAGGGGCCATGTGATGGTTTCGTAGCGATGGGTGTCTTGGTTAACGTGTTTCAGATTTGGAGGCCCCCAGATCGTTTCCGGAACCAGCTAGTGCTCCGTCCATGCTGTAGATAAGACATTGTTGTTCAAATACCAGACGGCAATGATCAAGGAATTGAGATGGCGTGAGATGTACCTGTATGCTGTTGAGGGTTTGGGTGATCTTCGATACCACAGTCATGAGGAAGTGGATCGCTTGGCTGTGCTAGTCCATGAGCTTTATTGATATGGGCCCAAGAGATGGGCAAAGGCACAGAAGCCGGTAGCGTAGGCGAGTATTTAGTCATGGAATGGAGGTCAATAACTGAAGTCTGTCGCGGAGTCCAGAGTGGAGGGTACACATGGGAGCGAAGTCATTACTCGTCGTCCGTGGTCGTGGGGCTGAGCGTGGTCGGGATCCTGGGAGCAAAAACAGGAGGTCGTAGATTAATAGAGGCAGGTGTGGAGACAATACTACAAGGTACTTAACAATGAACTGATTAAGACGATCCAGCAGCCTGGTCATGTTCTTCTTGGCTTTGAATTTTGCCCACTGGCTGATGAATCACAACTAAACGTTTGAGTGATTAGGGGCTGGGCCTGTGATTGGGTGGCAGGCACAACCAGCCACCAATCTCGTCCAGGGCATGACGGGTATATTTATAGATTATCATCATAGGAGCCATTCGAAGCGGCTGCTAGTTGCAGTAGCCCCCTAACCCCTCACTCGTATTCTGTGTTTTACAGCTTTTTTAACCTTTATTTTTACTTTTTATTGTCTTTTAAGATTTTACCTGTTATTTTACTTTATTTATAGATGAATAAAGTTATTCAATCCAATCCAATCCAATATTTCTCCTCCTCCTCTTCCTACCCCTCTTCCACCGCTCTCATTACTGCATTACTGTCGAACAGGTGATAAAACAGCTAAAGAAGATCGAGGCAAGGAAGGCTACTGGTCCAGACGGCCTCAGCTCCAGACTACTGAGACAGTGTGTGTATCAGTTTGGCAAAGTGATTCTGCATATTTTCAACCTCAGCCTCAGTTTGCAGAAGGTCCCCACCTGTGGAAAACTTCCTGTGTGGTCCCAGTTCCAAAGACTGCGAACCCCAGGGAGCAAGACCATATCAGGCCGGTAGCATTAACCTCTCACCTGATCGAAACATTGAAGAGAATCATCCTTAATCACCTCAGCCCCCTGATGAGTACAGAGCTGGACCCTCTGCAGTTTGCCTATCGTCCAGGCATTGGTGTGGAAGATGCTACCACCTACTCGATGCACAGGTCTCTTTCACACCTGGAGAACACGGGAAGCAGGGTGAGATTGATGTTTTTTGACCTCTCCAGTGCGTTCAACACCATTCAGCCAATCCTACTGAGAGAGATACTGGAAGAGGCTCGAGTAAGGAACCACCTAGCCGCATGGATCATCGACTTCCTCACTAACAGACCACAATATGTGAAACTCCAGGACTGTATGTCTGATGTGGTAGCTGACAGCACAGGGGCTCCACAAGGCACAGTGCTCTCCCCACTCCTCTTCTCTCTCTACACATCAGACTTCAAACATCATACAGACACCTGCCACCTCCAGAAGTTCTCTGACGACATCGCTATTGTTGGACGAGTGACGGACGGGAACGACCTAGAGTACAGGGGAGTCATCACATCCTTTCTTGACTTGTGTAGGAAAAACCACCTTTACATCAACACCAGTAAGACAAAGGAAATGGTCATAGATTTTTGGAGGAATCCTCAACAGACCACTCAGGTGAACATCCAGGGTACAGACATTGAAATCGTGGAAAATTTTAGGTACCTGGGTGTTCACTTCAACAACAAACTAGACTGGCCCACAAACCTAGATGCACTGTATTTAAGGGGCCATAGCCGCCTGTACCTACTGAGGAGTCTACGGCCATTTGGACTGTGCAGGACACTGCTGAGGACTCATGGCACATGGCATCTACAGTGTTTTATGCAGTCGTCTGTTGGGGATGCGGGAGCTCGGAGAGAGACAGGAACAGGCTGAATATGTCAGGAGCGGCCCATTTGACCCTCCTGGCATGCCGTCAGGAAAGAGCAGTTGCGGTCGATCTGCTGACTACTTCCTGTTTTGGTATTTAAACATCAATCAGTCCTAGGATCATTGTCGGATTGTTCCTGCATGCGTCCGGCATGCTCTCGTATACTCCTGCAATCCTCCTGCACAATTCCAGCATGTTCCTGGATGTCACGGCGGGGATTCAATAGCCATGCAGCTCCGTTTCCTTTCTCCCAGATACCTCTCGTCCTCCTGTTTCCTGTTTGGTATTGCTTCCTGTTAGGTTCATTAATAATTACCTTCGTCCGTAATTATCAATAACTGCAGGCAGACATCTTATTCAATTATTGACATTTAATTAAATAGAAATGGATAACAACAGGTAAAAGCCTCCGAAGGGGAGAGTCAGTGAGTGTCACCTTACAACTTCCGAACGTCTCCTCGAATAGACGTTTTCATACGCCTCTTATTGCCATGAATCAAAACAATTTACAGAGTTGTTGATCATTCCATCACGTATGAGTAAAAACAACATCTGGGACTACAATAACAATCAAAGTATTTTACCAATAACAAAAACAGGAGACTAGACCTAACAACATTTAGATTAGAGTAATTATACAACTTCCTTGACCTAAGAATCATATAATATAATCATAATCATATAATGGTTACATACAGAAAAACCCGAAGTGCACGGTTACATAACGATAACAACATTCTCTTTATTGGCCGAATAGCCCTGGCCTCGTCTCCAAGGGCCCACCAAATCTCAAGGACCCAGATTGGGTGGATTGTTTGTATAACCATCATGGAACAGGCCGTCCAGGTTAAAGATGACTTGGCAATACTCGTGACCTCGCAACACTTTGAAAATAGAAAGAGAATGATATAACAAAGAAATGAATTAATACAAATATATTTATAATAGTAATACAGAATAAACCCAACACTTCCGTTTCCAAAGTCCGCGTTGTTTTGTAAAGATCCCTTCTGAGTTATTAAATATGTTGATTTGAAGATACTTGCCTCGTTTCCCCTCCCGCTTCCCGCGTCCGGGTCCAAATCCATTCACGACCGCACCACGACAACGCGGCGTGAACATAACAGAACGATCCGACCATCATGGACCCAGTGGGACGCCACCCACCCATGCTCGGGCCGACGCTCTTGTCTAAGCCACCCACCCTTCTCGAAGCCCCCCGACCACATGGATTCAATGAGAAATGCCTCAAAATCTTTTAGGGAGTTTATGATGAAGACACCATGGTGTGGGCACCTCAAAGATGTTCTAGCAGCGTAGGAATCCCAACTGGGAGGTAATTCTGAGCCTCCACCCATCCTAGACCCTTCACTCAGCCCGTCGCACGGGGCTGCCAGCACTGTTAAGTCATAATACCCGGGTTCCGACACACCCAGTTCATTGCCCAAGCTGTGAGGTTGATGCGCGAACCAGTCATCAGCCGGGCCACCCATTCATAGATATTAATCATTACATTTTATTATTACTAAATCATTTATGTGTAGTAGACATGCAGCTGATTATGACATGTGTGATACCGGTGTGTGCCCATAGCTAGCAATGATGATGTTGCTCACACTGGTACTCGGTGTGCTCAGGGAGGTTGTCTTTCTGCCCAGGACAACAAAAAATAGAGGGAACATTGTCCATCATCAAATTTGCTGTAGACACCTCTATGGCCAGACTTATCTCAGGAGGGGAATGGTCGGACTACAGAGATGAGGTCAACAAACTGTCTTCGTGGTGCTTGGTGAATGATCACACTCTGAACACCACGAAAACTAAAGAAATAATCCTGGACTTTCACAAACTCGGTACAGATCTCCATAAATGGAGTATGTGTAGACAGGCTCAAGTCATTTAAATTCCTGGGGGTCCACATCACGGATATGCTCTCCTGGTCTACAAACACCACGGCAGTAGTAGAGGAGGCCCAGAAACGACTCCATTTCCTCAGGGTACTCAGGAGGAACAACTTGGACAATAAGCTTCTCTAGAGCCACTGTGGAGAGCATCCTGGCATACTACTTCACAGTGTGGTACTCTAGAAGCACGACAGCAGACAAAAAGGCCATGCAGAAAGTGATTAACACTGCCCAGAAGATCGTCGGCTGCTCTCTGCCCTCACTGGAAGACATTGCCAGCCATCGATACCTCAGCAGAGCCAGGAACATCACCGGGTACCCATACCACCCTGGTCACAATCTGTTCCACCTGCTGCCCCCTGGCAGACGCTATAGGTCCCATAAAGTACAGACAAATAGGCTTAAGGACAGTTTTTTTCCTAGATCCATCAGGACTCTAAACTTGTGGTAATACGACACACAATCCTTTCTGTGTAATAACTTTGGGGTGAGGTAATATGAATAGATGTTGGGCGGTGATCTGCCTCCCACTGGCTGACAAAGACAGTGATCCGCTCGGGGATGTGATGCGATGTATTCATCACGGCAGAATGCCACATTACGAGTTCCGAAATTATCACTTATCTGGGTCTTTTGCCGAGAAAATGGACGTTATGGAGAAGCACTACCAATTTCGTCGTACGCAGTTTCTGGGTATGATGACAATTGGGCTTTTGTGAAGTCAATGAAGATGACAAAGCCTATGTCTGATTATTATTTTTTTTCTATACTTGCCAAAGATCTTATTCTACCAGTCTGTCCAGGCTGACAGTTCCACTCCAGAATTCCTCTTCGTTTCTGGTTCAGGGTCAGCAGGGATTCAATGGCTCTGGTTAGGGACCCATTGGGTGACGTGTCGTAGAGTGCAACATTTCCACACATTGCACATGCCCCCTGCTCCACCAAGGGCATACCCATCCGTCAGAAGCATATCAACCATCAGAAGCATAACAACGGTCAGAAGCATATCAACCGTCAGAAGCATATCAACCGTCAGAATCATATCAACCGTCAGAAGCATATCAACTGTCAGAAGCATATCAACCGTCAGAAGCATATCAACTGTTAGAAGCATATCAACCACTTTGTTGCCCTGGAAAGCCGTGAGACTGGTGCCAGCTGTTCCTTCTTTGCTGCAAGTCCCTGCTCAATATAATTTCCAAATTATTTTTTGGGACATTATAATGGATGTTGTTCACCGTATTAATATGTGTATTTGGCGTAACCCAAAGAAAAATAGACTCCTGCTGCAGTTTGGCCAACCAACCCATAAATCAGATGGCCATCGAAAGGCCAGCTGCCACACCAAAATTCTGTGCCAATTGTATCTCCTAGACTGTAAAACATACAGTAAAAACAGTAAAACCAAAGAAAATGGTCCTGTTTCCTTTTGACAGGAGTTATTTAATTTATTTCTACCACTTCACCACCATAGCCCAAAAAGTGGAATCAGTGGCGCAGTTTGTCTTGGACAATGGGCACATACTGTCTCATCTACCGCGCCCAGATACAGACCATGCGTCCGCGCCGACCAGAGATGAGAAGAGGCAGTAGACGGTCCGGCGGGCGGCCGCGCCGGCCGATGATGAGGCGTGGCCGGTCCGGCGGGCTTCCGCGCCGGCCAGAAACGAGACAAGGCAGTGGTCGATCCGGCAAGCGTCCGCGCCGGCCGATGACGAGGCGTGGGAGTGCCAAGTCCAGCGGGCGTCCTCTCCGGCCAGAAACGAGAAGAGGCAGTAGTCGGTCCGGCGGGCGTCCGCGCCTTCCAGAAATGAGACGAGGCACTGGTCGGGCCGCCGGGCGTCCTCGCCGGCTAGTGATGATGCGTGGGCGTGGCTGGTCCGGCAGGCGTCTGCGCCGGCCAGAAACGAGACGAGGCAGTGGTCGGTCCGACAGGCGTCCGCGCCGGCCGGTGCCGAGGATTGGGAGTGGCCGGTCCAGCGGGCGTCCCCACTGGTCCTCTAAGTGCTGCCCTTAACAGACACCAGAATCTGAGAACGGTCATCGGTCACCTTACCCTGGCTGCTCGCAGGGTTTCCAACTCCCTCGTCCAGGGACGCCGGAGCGTCGCTCACGCCAACGCCGGCCCCCTCGCCCAAGGGCGCAGGAGCGTCGCTCTAGCTATCACCGCCCCCCTCGGCCAGAGGCGCCGGGGCGTTGCTCTCGCCGTCGCCGGCCCCCCCAGGAGCTGGTCGGGCAGGAGCTGGGCGGGAAGGAGATGGGCGGGCAGGAGCTGGGCGGGCAGGAGCTAGGCAGGCAGGGGCTGGGTGGACAGGAAATAGGCAGAAAGGAACTAGGCAGACAGGAGCTAGGCAGACATGAGCTAATCAGACAGGAACTAGGCAGACAGGAACTAGGCAGACAGGAACTAGGCAGACAGGAGCTAGGCAGACAGGAACCACGCAGACAGGAACAAGGCAGACGGGAGCTAGGCAAACATGAGCTAAGCAGACAGGAACTAGGCAGATAGGAACTAGGCAGACATGAGCTAAGCAGACAGGAACTAGGCAGATAGGAACTAGGCAGACAGGAACTGGGCAGACAGGAATTGGGCAGACAGGAATTGGGCAGACAGGAATTGGGCAGACAGGAAGTAGGCAGGCTTGCCGGCACCGGAAGCCTGTTTCATGGCTTCGACACGGGTGCGACTGGCAGCCTCAGTGGCAACGGGAGTTCTTTACGTGGCTTCGAAACAGGTATGACTGGGGGCTCCAGTGGCAACGGGAGTTCTTCACGTGGCTTCGGCATGGGGATTTGGGAAGCTTGGAACGGCGTGGTCGGGCGAGGAGCATGGGCGGGCGAGGTCGAGCGAGGAATTTGGTCAGGAGCTGGAATGTCCAGGCCCCCTTCCGCATCGCCCTGCGGCGCGGCGCTCATCGCCTCCTCCGGGAGGATGACACAGCGTCCCCACCGCTACCTGGTGGCCTATTGTATGTGGCCAGCCGACCATGCAGATGCTGGTCGGGGTAATCCGGGTTGGAATAATCTGAAAAAAGTAGGTGTCATCATCCTTCGGTGGAGTGTATCGGGCCCGAATTGGTCTAGAAAATCACTGTCCGAGTCAGAAACTCCAGCAAAGAAATCAATTAACTCCCCACCCTCCATTGAGAAAAAGATCCCCTGGAGCTTGACATCAGATAACATGAGTGATTAACTGTGGGTGTCGGCACCTGGGTATCATGACTTAACTTTGCTGGCAGCCCAGTGTGACAGGCTGAGCAGTGGGAGGGCGTAAGGATGGGTGGAGGATCAGAATTTCTTCTTAACCGGGATTCCTGTCCAGCAAATACGTCTCTGGGGTGCCGACACCACAGAGTGTGCATTATAAACTCCCCAAATGATTTTGAAGGGTTTCTCGTTAAATTCATTTGGTCGGGGGGCTTCAAGGAGGATGGCTGACGTCGACAAGCGTGTTGGCGCGAGCGTGGGTGCCGTCCCGTTGGGCCCATGTGGTCGAATCGATCTTTTATGGTCGCGCCTAACTCGTACCCTCGCCTGCTTTGGGGTGCGCCTCCCACGATCGTAACAGTCTAGCGTCCATAAATTTAGTTTGTGGGAGAAAACTGGAGTACCCGGAGAAAACCAGCAGATTCTTGAAGATACCATGAATACTCCACACTCTAGAAGGTCGGGATCCACCCGGCTGTCATCAGTAGATCTTAGAACCGTGCGGTTGATGTGCTAAGTCTTTCCATTTGGGTCCTTTACCCATACACCAGTGGCCCGCAAATTTTCATCACAGGTGGAGACCGCCATCCCCAGTGGGGCTCCTTGGCAGCTCACCCATTTTTGCTGTCCTACCAGCAATGATCATTCCCTAAGGAAATAGGTAATGTATCCATACCTGTCAACTTGTACGTTTTATACGTATTTTATACTTTTTTTTACCATTTCAAATCATGTACGCCGTACACCAACTTTTGTACGGGGAAATTAAAAAATCGCCAATATTTATGAAAAACGATCTCAACAAGACCGTTTAAGCTAAAATCAAGATAGTCTCGTAGGCTGGTAGCCAACGACGCTACTGTCATTGATCGTTACTATTGTGACAATAGTAACAATCGATGACAGTAGCGTTGTAAAAAATACATACGATTGAGGATATATTTTGCTTGTATACCGTGACGGTGTACCAGCAAAAGTTATCCTCAATCGTATGTATTTTTTTAGCGGTGGGTACAGCAATATCGATAAAAGATGACATGCGCAGATATACATAGAGTAAATATCGTGGAAGCAAGCATGGAGGAGCCACCTAGTAAGAAACAAAGAACTCAAGGATTGGGTCGACACCAGAAAGAATGGGAGTTACTTCAAGGTGAATATGCTGGCTGTATTAAAGCATCGTTAAGAGGCACTCAATTCCCATTCTGTGTCCCTTGCAATTTGTCATTTGCAATGACAACACTTTTGAAAAGGCTGATCACACCCACTTTGGGGAAAATTACATTCTTCACAGTGCGCCCTATGTGAGTAAATATGGGCCGTGTTGTGTTTGTACGGTTTATTATCACTCAATACGGGGAATTCCAATCATGAATAAGGGGAGGAACTGGCTGAGGTTGACAAGTATTTGTATCAGATATGTGCGCCCCTCATCTACAAACAGAAATTTGTTTTTGGAAGTTCAATTGCCGCCGTTTGTCACCCTAGTCAGTCACCAAGAGCGACTGCCATGCGAGTGGCTGTGATTAACTCTGTGTGCCAATAATGCAATAACCCGACACATTGCATCTGTCAAGAGCGGCTCGCTTGCCCCTCCTGGCTTGACGTCATCTTATAGCACCTGAAGACAATCCTTGATTACGCCCTGATGTGTGTATTTAAGTGCGACGGAAGTAGTAGTCATTGTCGGATCGACCACGCATTTCCATGACGTATTTTCCTGCGCGACACGCCGTGTCTAGCATACATAGCCCCAATGTATTATTCCCAATGCTTCGGTTCTGTTACATTGGGATATTCAAGCCCTTGTTGTTTTGTAAACCTTGTTTTGAGTCATTAAACCTAACAACATGTGAACAGACCGTCCAGTTCATTTAATGTCCCCGCAAATGGGTCCAACTCCCCCCGGTCGCGCCACGATTACACGGCGCGACGGTAACAGAATCACACACGTACCCCCACACTAGTATATTAACCGTTTGTAAAAAAAAAAAAAAAAAAAAAGTAACCTCTATGTTTTACATTAAGTTACACATCTCCGTTAATGCTATAGTTTAGCTTTTTGTACACAGAGGCGGCAATATGTCTGACCATAATGTTTTTTTTTGTAACAGTCATATCGTATTTCGTTCGCGTTTTGCCCATTACATTTATTCTTACAGGTTAATATTTCATCAATTTGGAAGTGCTATTTTTCCCATAACTCCAGCACTTGTTTCATGCCAAGGAAAACACTTCATGCCTCTTTAGTCCTAAGGAATTTATGCCCATCCATAATCAATTATTTTATCTAAACCAGCCAGTCACCATTTTCCTAATTTTTGAATGCCATTTCTGCATTCTTGTTTTCATGTTTGATATTATTACTAACCAAATAATTCTTAATACTTAAGATCTGATTCGCAAAACACCCCCATATTGCCAAGGATACCAAAATAACTGGCTGAGTTCCTCCTGCAACCGACTCATTTCACCCCCACCAGGGAGACAATGTCTACTTAAGATAAGAACCATTTTCTGTAGCTCACTGTTACCACAATTAAAACCTACAATAAGTAAATCAGAGAAAATGCAGTGTTCCCTTGGTCATAGCTGCATTTCCGCGAAGTAGGCGTGCCCCTTTAAAAATGCTTAAAGAAACGTATTGTTAGACTAAACTATTTCACCTGACTCCAATTCCTTAACTCTGTAGTCTCCAGTCTAACAATGGAGCGTGTTCAGCATCGGAGGAGACAAACCAGGGTTGAGCGAGTTTATCCACAGATGATTTATTCCATTCAAATTGATTCATACAGAGCTCCGGGTCTCCCTCCCATAGAATAAGCCCGCTGAGTGTTGATGTCCCAAAACGGAGGATGGAAAAGACATTGTCCAAACCCGCGTTTGCCCAGTTATAGTCCAACAAAAATGCATATTCATTCGCTGATTAATAATGAGATGTGGGCTGGTCCAGGGCTGCTGTGAGGGGGGGTTTCTCTGGGCTCCACATCTTCCAGCCTTGAATCCACATCATCCAGACCTCTGTCTCCGCTGGTCCTATAAAGTCCCGACCCTCCGCCCTGCTCTTTGTTCCTCTGCCCTTTGAAGTCCTCCATCTGGTCTCTTATCAGTGTGAATCCCACCTTGAAACAATAATCTCAGGAAGAGCCTTTTGTTAACATTGTAGTCGAGGAGTCTCGGACCCATCCTTCTGTTCATATTGTAATTGAATTGAGAACAGGAGCCCAACTCTTCAGTGGCGATACTAAAACAAGACCGCCACAAAAAGAATGAGTAAAATGTGATATCAAAATGAAACAGCTATATTAAAAAGAATGAGTAAAATATGTCAGATTCTTCAGTATAACACATGCACAAAAGCACCACAAAGCAAAAACGTCATAGTAGTCCGGATGGAGGATCTTCTGCAGTTTTTTTTGCACGTAAGAAACATCGTTATTGGAAGTTGTGAACATTGTTTTTTTGGGCGGTGAAGATGCGCCTGTAAACAGCCATGACGTCGTCAATGCGATTCCTGAACTCTCACCATGTTATTGACCATTTCTTTGGCCTTTTTTTGATGCAATTACTACTTCTAATTGAATATTTCGTTTCCACCTCTTGTAAAATGATGTAATTTATAATATAAAATTAATATCTTTAATTTTTTTTTCCAGAAAAAAAATCAGCGAAGCTCTGAGTCTGCAGTAACTGAAGCGCGAAGTAGCGGGGGAACGGTTATCGCGGTTAATGGGGACCAGGACAACCGCGATAAGTGAATTTCCACGAAGTAGGGATTCCCCTTCAAAAATGCTTAATTTGAATTTAATTCAATTTTTTGTACCTCCTGTATACAGTACACCATATTGAATACGGGTAGAGAGTAAAATTCATGTTATAACAAAAAACTGTAAAATATGTTGTTTCAATGTAATATTTGTATTTTTTCCCCAAAAAATCCGCAAAGCTCTGAGTCCGCGGTAGCTGAACCGCGAAGTAGCGAAGGAACACTGTATCTAAAATGGTCCGGCCCACATGAAATCAAGTTGACGTCAACGCGGCCCGTGAACCAACCCAAGTCTGACACCCCCGCCCTAACCCTAAGGTTAGGGTTGTACACATTCGGTTCGCTCCCTTTTTCTGACCATACGTAACATAACATAAACTTTAAATTCAACTTAAATGACCTTTGCTTACCGTTATTTTCTGTTTTTCAGTAAGAAAACAACCATTACTGGTTGGATTAGTAACTTCTTTATGAATTTGACCCTAATTATGTTCTTTTGCTTCATACAGAATCTCGGAATTACCACGTGTGATTTTTTCCATCCAAGTGACACATTTGTACTCCCTATTAAGACCATGAATATGGAGATGAAAATTGTGAATGAGGGGCGGTGACTTGAACGCGACAAATTGCAAAGTTCAACCGTTTTAAGGAAATTTTAAGGGTGGATTTTATGAGAAAATATGGTACTATACACACACTTAACCTTGTGCTATAACCAAGGCAAAGGTGTTAATGTTTTGCGCCGCGGCTTTCGAGTCGAGTATATCCCCAGTTTGTTTTTTAAAGTTATTGTACCAGCCAAGACTCGCTTTGAAGGTTTCAGTTAGCATTAAAAGAGCCCGTTCTCAACTGCTTGCTCTATATTCAAGTCCTCGCAGATTCCGCTAATTGTTTCTCCTTTATCTATACTAAAAGAAGCCCCTCACTTTTGTCATTAATACCACTGCTCAGCTTGAAAAGGACTCGCTGCATTTTATGCTCGGATGTCAAATTTTTCTTGTATTTCAGAATTTTCCTCGTGTTTCAAATTTTTCATGACACTCGTGTCAAAGTATAACTGTATTTAAATGTATGTAGATTATATTTAAATATGAATAAGTTATGCTCATTTTATAGGCTATAATGTAATAGGTAATAAACACACGTCTCGATAATTGTGCTTGTGTACTTGTTTTTTTTAACTCTTGCTAGCCAATCGCAGGGCACAAGGAGACAGACAACCAATCTCACTCATACTCATTCCCCGTGGGCAATCTAAAGTGTTCAACCAGCAACTCTCAAGATCACAATTGTTAGGCGATACAAAATAGTCCAAGTGGAGCTTATTCCAGCTGCTTTCGGGCCGGAGGCGGTGGACAATCGCAGGGCACAAGGAGACAAACAACTATTCACACTCACTCATACCTAAGGGCAATTTAGAGTGACCAATCAGCCCACCATCCTTTGGAATGTGGGAAGAAACTGGAGTACCCACGCAGGCCCGGGGAGAACATGCAAGCCCCACACAAGCTACATGCTGGTGTACAACATACTGATACTATATGAATACAGTGGTACCTCTACATACGAGCAGCTCGAGATACATGGAAAATTTCGAGCAAATAATTATCTCTAGATACGAGAAAAAAATCGAGGTGCGAGAAAGCCAGGTGGCCAAGACATGAGAGGCTGTTTATCATTATAGCGTACTGTCTTTTTTGCCGCATTTCTTTCGTGTATAACAAATACGTACTGTACGAGAACTGGATGGAGCGTTGCATTTTCCGTAGTTTTTTTGCCCGTCACTTAGCGCAAATGCCGGAGCGATCGCTAATACGAGTACAATACTTCTCGTTGGCTGTTAATAAGAACATCAGGGGCAATGGCTCGCAACTCCCTCTTTGTAATGCCATCATCATAGGCACCGTTGAAAGCGGTTGCGTCCAGAGATATTACAAAAAGGGAGTTGCGAGCCAGTGCCCCTGATGTTCTTATGAGCATCTGAGCGATCGTTAATACAAGACTACTTCCCGTTGGCAAGTGGTCGTGCGTTATCCTATTGTGAGGACATTTGTGTGCATCATTTTCAGAATATTTTGAAGGGAATCCAACAGCAAACGGCCCATCGATAGCGAACAGTGGAGGAATGGCAAACAGCTAACCCGGCCAGAAGGTATAAAATTGTAAAACAAAATTAGAATTCAGTTTTGTGTAAAATTACATTAAACATGTTTGAGTGTGTCTGTATATATCAAGTTCAAATCCAAGTTAATTTAAATTTGTTTATTCTGTTATTAGTGCATCGCCGTGATCCTTGAAAGTATGTTTTCTGTGAGGACATTTGTGTGCATCATTTTCGGAATATTTTGAAGGGAATACAACAGCAAACAGCCCATCGATAGCGAACAGTAGAGGCGTGGCAAACAGCTAACCCGGCCAGAAGGTGTAAAATTGTAATACAAAATTAGAATTCAGTTTTGTGTAAAGTTAGATCAAACATATGTTTGAGTGTTATGAGTGTATCGCCGTGATCCTTGGAGGTATGTTGTCTGAGGCTGTCAGGAATGGCTCGTTTGCCCCTCCTGGCTTGATGACATTTTCAGTTTCAGCTGTGTGCAATTACGTGATTATATTTTTTATATTTTATATTATATTTAACAACCCGTTATAACCCGAAACAATGTACTTGTTGCATAAACGGTCATAATTTGTGACTTATGTAATTTGTGTTACCTTTTGTTTTCCAACTTAGAGAAGTCCTTAGCTATTGAGCAGGGCAAACAATGAAATCTCAATAGCATAGCTTAGCTTCATTTGATAAGACCGTCTGTTGGGTTTATTCTGTATTACTATTATAAATATAGTTGGATTAAGTCATTTCTTTGTTAAATCATTCTCCTATTATTCTCAAAGTGTTGCGAGGTCACGAATAACCGCCAAGTCATCATTAACCTGGACTGCCTGTTCCAGGATGTTTATACAAACAATCCACCCAATCTGCATACCTGTCAACCTCGAACCATTTGTGATCTTACCAAATTTTGTTTTCGCCCTTACATATATGTATAAATACATGGAAAATCTTACCACTTTACTTTTTTGTAAAAAATCACGAACAACAAGTAGAAAATGTATGTTTATGTGTTTATTGCTTTCAAAGTTCCACTACAACAGCGTGTATTCTTGACTTGTAAACAGACCAGAAACAGCTGATCAAATGAAAGTAAACATAAACAAGGGAACAGGAAACGGAAATCACATGGTGAAAGTGTTACAAAACGAAATGTTTATCATGATCTTTTTTTTTTAGCCAATCAGAGGCGCCGGTACATATATCACTTGGCAGACATGCGTTTCCGGGAAGAAACAATGGCGGATGGTGAAAAATGGCTAGAAAGTGCCTTAATTTATTTTTTTTTCTCAAAATCACCGTTTAGCGTACCATTTTCATGTGTACAGCGTACCAATATAAAAATGGGCTTTCAGTTGTACCAATTACGGCGAGAACGTACCAGTTGACAGGTATGAATCTGGGTCCTTGAGATTCGGTGGTCCCTTTTGTAACGCCAGGGCTATTCGGCCAATAACAAAAATGTGTTTCTGTTATTTACAACATAGCACTTCGGGTTTTTCTTTATGTAATTATTATATGATTATGATTATATTATATGATTCTTAGGTCAAGGAAGGCATAATTGTTCTAATCTAAATGTTGTTAGGTCTAGTCTCCTGTTTTTGTTATTGGTAAAATACTTTGATTGTTATTGTAGTTCCAGATGTTGTTTTTACTCATACGTGATGGAATGATCAACAACTCGGTAAATTGTTTTGATTCATGGCAATAAGAGTCGTACGAAAATGTATATTCGGTGAGACGTTCGGAAGTTGAAGGAGAAACTCTGGCTTGCTGAATCTCCCCTCTGAGGTTTATACCTGTGATCCATTCTATTTAATTAAATGTCAATAATTGAATAAGATGTCTGCCTGCAGTTATTGATAATTATGGACGAAGGTAATTATTAATGAACCTAACATTTTGTTCCTTCTGAGCCATGGAGGTCAATATACCGGAGCGAGAACCCAGGCGCTGCTGTTCGACATCTGGTAAGTGACCGTGCGCACGGCGTCTTCAAAACCCTTGGTGGGCCGGAGTTTTCGACGGGGGCGCCTGGATTCTCGGCGGTTGAAGACTTTTCCTGCTGGAGGGAGACATCTGACGGATCTCAGGTAAGTCCACATTAATGTCTGCATGTTGTGACGGTGTTTCCAAATGCGTTAAAGGGACATTGAATGTGAGGTCCATTCTGGGCTGGTTTCGCGTCCTGGGTGACGGCGACAAAAACCCTGTGTTTATACTAGTCAATGGCAGGTACAGTTTTGGGGCACTTTGCTGGAAAGTGTCCTGTGTCTCAAGGGTAGGCACGAATATATTGTACTACAGGTACAATTTTGGGGCTGGAAAGTGTCCTGTGTCTCAAGGGTAGGCACGAATATATTGTACTACAGGTACAATTTTGGGGCTGGAAAGTGTCCTGTGTCTCAAGGGTAGGCACGAATATATTGTAAATGTTGTATGGTGTTTGTGTGGTTTCTGCAGTAAAATTAAGATAAGCCTAGGAAATACAGTTGAAGGTTAATAATAATAGGGTAATAATAATAAAAAATATTAAAAAAGTTAACTGTGAGGCACACGAACTCACTACAAAAAAGTAAAATATGGGAAACACGTGTTGTAAGGCGGGTTTGGATGACGATCCAAAAAATACGTCTAACTTGTAAGGATTGGAAAAAATTGGAAAGACAAAGCGCTTTAAAAATATTACACAGCTATATTTATGGATAAATAAATATGGGTTTGCTGGCCAGCTTAAAATGCATAATTGCAGGATAATATATGCACTAATGCATAGAGGTAATATACATATATAAATAATATGTGAATGGATAAAAGTGTAACAGCTTGTTCCACAAACACTAATGGCGAAATAAGGCCGGGGAGAAGTTAAAAATACTATTTTGGGAAAATAGTGGGGGCTCCCTCGGATAACGGGGATATAAATTTAAGACCGAGGCGGCGGGAAAGTACTGTTTGGTAAGGAAAAATAGCGGGGCCTCCTCGGCTGACGGGGAAAATATTTACCGAGATAGGTGACGGGAGCGGAGGAAGTTTAACAAAAATAAAGGGAGAAGATTTTGGATATGAGAATGTTGAGCTAGAAAATTAATGGAGACACTGGTATTTGATTTGGTTAATCCAGGTATGACGTTTTGTGATTACAATTAAATTGGGTTTTTTGTGACGCTGGGGCTTGTATAACAACAATTAGAATGGTTATTTCCAAGTGCTGGTGGTGCTTTGTTAATATAACCTATATGTACTGTCAATTTACAGCAATGTGATGGCTTATTGCAGCTTGGCCTGGTTTTTGATCCCGTCCGCTAGCGAGAAGATGGTGTTGAAAAAGACAAAAGAATATATACAAAATGATCATTTAAATGTTTAGCAGGGAATGTCACCTGTGTTTTTATTATGCTCTAGACTTTCCAAATAATGTGTCGACTGCGGGAGAAGCGTTCTGGTGCAGCGGCTGCTGATTAGATGGGAGTGAAACATGTGGGGCGCGGGGCAGACAATTTAACTGTGTTGGGCTTTCGGGAGCGTTCGGACCGTGTAAACGACTAAAATTTTGTGATCCCTTCCGTGAAGACATTGCAATAATAATAATTGGCCTTGGGGGTGCTGAAGCAAACTTGAGGGCAGAAAATGGGGTTTTGCCATATTGTTGTGCTTGCAGCATACATATTCTGAATATGGGGTCTTGGAAAAATATTGTGATGTAGTTGAATATCGGAAGAGGGGTTAATTTGACTGTTTAATGGTTGTCTTCTCTAAAAAGTGTTGTATGTGGGCACAGGAAAAAAGAGGCGACGTTTCAAGTGTTGACTCGCTGGTTTGCAAACAGAAGATAACAATGCTGTTTTCGCAGCAAGAGTAGAGGTCATAGTTAGCGGCTTATGGCGTTTTCTGTTTGGACTTTTCAGAATAAGAACAATACATGGTCTGCAAGGAATGCAAGGTTATGCGAATGCTTTCACATTCATTTTTTTGGGTTTTAAAATGAAATGTATATTAAGAGGATAGAAAATCTGTTTAGTAAAAGGTTGATTTGGTAAAAAGCTTTGGATTTTGGAATAGACCAAAATAGTCATTTTTGAGCAATTGTGGATTTCAAAGGGCTCTTAGTTAAAGGAAACTAGCTTTTGGAGGATAAAATAATATTAATACTATTTCTGAATATTTTGATTGTTCAAAATACTTGAATCCAGGAGGTTGGCTGTGTAAAGAAAGGCGAGGATGAAAATTTTTTTACAAGATTATGGTATATTGGTGACAATAAGGTTTTAAAACATTAAAAATTGAAATTTGGAAATGCCTAACAAAAGGTTGATTTCTCTAATTTAATTGTTGTAGATTTTTGTTTTGGTAACAGGGAGCTATGGGAAATGACTCTTGTCTTAAGTAAACATCATATGAGGTGATTTACAAAGTATATCTTAGGTATTGAGAGTTATTTGGCTGTTAACAACATCAGATGGGAAATTTACAATGCGATAGTGGCATGAGAAAAATTCATGGCATTCATCCAAATAATTAGGTGAATTGTAGATAAAATAATTGGTTTGGGATGAGCATATTTTCCCTAAGAATGAAGTAAAATGGAATGTTTTTCAAAGTGCACTTGAAAGAACATTGTTTGTTGTCCTGGCGGGAGGAAATATGCTTTGTCACAGGTCATATTGATGACTTTAAGGATATTACGGATTGGATAAGCATTGGTCAATTGATACAACCAAATAACGTTGCTTTTTACTGCTTTAAGGGCATGCAAATTGGTCAGAACTTTAGCTTGAAATTCATACCATTGCAAAGATGGGGTTAATACGCCTGAATGTTACAGTGATAACGAGTGGCAATAACAATATTAGATAAGGGGGGGAAAGGAGAAATTCTCCAAATTCCAAAATCTGGCTTAGAAACAGGTTATGTTAGTCGCTTTGGGTTTTGACAGGATGTGTTGGTACATGAATTCTGGGAAATTTTGGGAAATTGGGGACCCCATATCTAAAACAAATTTGAGACAAATGTGTAAATAGGCTCTATTTGGTGCTGGATGCCCAAATTCTAGTGGGGCCTTTCATGTTTTGAAACAAGTGACACTTTAGGTAGATGGGTTGTCTATGAACAAAATGGGATGGGCGAAATTCGCTTACAAATTCGCCGTGTTATCTTGTTTCATAGAATTTGGAGTCAAGGCGACGTAATAAAGGCCATAGGCGTCATGTTGTATAAAATAGGCGTGGATGAATTTGTTTTACAAATGGGGGAGATTATCTTATCACCTGAAAGAAGTGGAAACCAAATTGGATGGCCGCATTAAAAGGTGATTGGCATGCTATTAGGGAATTGGGATTTTCCAAAAACCTGATAGGGGGCCATTAGGTCATGGTGGCTGTGAAAATAAAAACCTTAGATGTGAAACTATTGCCACCTCAATTTGGGGAATAAACAGCTAAACTGATAGCATTAAAAAGGATATAACTTTGTGTGAAACCTGAAGGTAATTTTTTTACAAACGGTTAAAATGCTAGAGTGGGGGTGTGTATATTAAAGGATCTACTAATGAATGCGGGGTGGATCCAGACCTTCCGGAATGTGGGGTATTCCTCGAGAATTTGTGGATTTTCTCCGGGTACTCCAGTTTACTCCCACAAAATGAAATTATGGATGCTAGACTGGTTGAACACACTAAATTCTTCTGTTTATGAGTGTGAGCGTGAACTAATTTGTTTATTAAAAAAAAAGGTAATTACCTATGTTTTCTGTAAATTTCGTGTCAACCTGTCAAATGGCTTGGGAGCTAATGAACAAAACAGGTGCTAATAACAAAATAAATTCATCTGTAATCCTCATGAAATGTGATTTATAGGTGTGTGAGTGTTTGTGTGTGCGCATGTTCAGATTCTTTCACTACGTTTGTCCAAATCGTGCAACGTAGAGAGTTTAAAAAATTGTGGTGGCCAGAAATAGCTGTCAGATTCTAATAGCCGAGTGATTGAATTTATTTACCTTCTCAAAGTGTGTAAATTCAACCTTTCATTTGTTAAACAACAATGTTTCAAAATATGTTTTTAATAGCGCAACAATAATCTTTTGGTTCTAAACAAGCAGGGGGGTGGGGGGGGCAGCGAAGCCGGGGGCCCCCTGCTTGTACTACTATAAACGGCCAAGCCACTTGAACAACAAACAAAGTTTTACTTTTTGCTTAAATGGTAAACAATACACCTTATACAAATGAGCTATAATAAAAAATTGCTTGAGCTCGGTTCAATTCCTGTGAATGAAGTCACATGAAGAGTGACGTGCACGTTCTGTGGAAAAAAAAAAATTCAAGAGCTGTTGAAAAGGCATAATTATACATGCGTATTATTATTATTATAACCATCAGACATCAAGACAATGGAGGAACAAGACTTGGCAAGACAACTTTCAATAAAAAGGAAGAGCATGACAGAGTTATATGTCAGTAATTATTTTTAATTTTTGTTCCCACTAGAAACATGTACGCACCTCACGAAAGAGAATGTGGGCTTGTTGATGAAAGCTGGAAGAGGTACAGACGCTCCCCTACTTACGAACATTCCACTTACGAACAAACGGTACATAAGAATATTTCTGCAAATTGCGTTTATGTCGAAAAAAAATTGTAAGTTTGATTTTGTGTTGCGCGCCTTTTTCTGAGTAGTGCTTCTTTCCGCCGCTAATACCGACGCCTGGCTCTGTGATAACTCAGCTCACCGAGCATTCACCTTCCTCTGTCCAGTACGTTGCAGTGCGGTAGTGCGTGACCTATCTCCATAAGTAAAGAACCTTTTTCATTTCTATTATTAAATATCTCGTGCATCCATTATTCAATATGATTGGTGAAAAGTGAAAGCCTTCTAGTGAGGGAGGTGTAAGGAAGAGGCAAGCCATTTCATTTGAAACAAAAGTGACAATAATAAAGAAGCTTGATGCGCGTGAGAAAGTGGTGAGCGTTGCACGGGAATAGAACTTGAATCGTTTGACCGTCAGTACCATTTATAAACGAAGAGATCGAGCAACAGGACCCAAATATTGAACGTTGCGAAAAGGTTGCAAATCAATTGAATGATGCCATACAGTGCTACCACATTTATGATTAAAACAAAGAAACCTCGGCAAGCGGGCCATATACGGCCCATTACAGATAACAACATTAATTTAGAATAACAAGTTACAGATAACCACATTCATATATTAAATATGAATACCTGCATAAATATGTTTGTTTCCTTGTGCTCTGCGATTGGCTAGCAATCAATCCAAAGTGTTTGGAGTAGCAGCCAACCAACCATCGTGAGGATAAGCCACTCAGAAGATGAATTAATAATTCCACCTGCGCAAATTCCACTCACTGGTCCATCAGAATGACTTTCCCCGAAGATCAATGCTCATAATGAGGCCACACACTGTGGCAAACAAAAAAAGTTGAAGGCAGTGCTCAAATGCTGTTTTCTTTTGCTAATATACAGTCGTACCTCAAAATACGATCTTAGTGCATTCCAGGACTGACACCGTATGTCGAGCTTTTGGTAACTGGAGCGGAGGTTTCCCATTGAAATGAACTAAAAACAAATTAATTCATTCCAACCCTCTGAAAAAACACCAAAAACAGGATATTGGATTGGAAATTGTTTTTAATTTCTTCTAATTCGCCACCTGTTAACAAAGTAACACATAACTAGTGGTATAACAGTAATACAATGTGTTTAATAGAAGTAAAATTACACGCATTTCGAAGGGGGAAGAGAGAGACAGACAGAGAGAGGGGTGGGGGCGTTAATTCTTTCCAACCCGCTGAAAAAAACACCAAAAATAGGATATTGGATTGGCAAAAATGTTTTATTTCTTCTAATTCACCATCTATTAACAAAGTAACACATAGCAATGGTTTAATAGTAATACAATCTGTTTAATAAAAATAAAATTGGGCGGTGTTGTGTGCACGAGTATACTTCATTAACCAGAAAACCCTCGTTTTGCCCGTGCATGCGCGTTGTGCATTTCCTGGTCAAAACTCATCTGAATAAATCGTTCAGTATTCGTAGATATCTGTTTAGACAAAAGAGAAGCAAGAAAAAATAAGACTGCGCTACAGTGATAAACAGCCTCTAATGTCATGGCCACCTGGCTTGGTCGCATCTCGAAATTTTGATCATATCGCAGGCGAGTTATTCGATCAAAATTTTTGGCATACCACGAGCATGTCGTACCACGAGCTGATCGTAGGTTGAGGTACCACTGTACTTCTATTCAGGATTGGCCCCGTCATATTTTGTTGCTTTTTATTCTCCCCTGTATGACCTGTTCTTGTGATTGACCATTGAGTTCACCTGTCGTTTCCTCGCCTGGAAACGCCTGCTACATCTCCTGCTCACCTCCTCTTGTGGCTTTATAAACCCTGTGTATTTGTCAGTCCATGTCTGATTGTGTGGTGTTCTACCCGTGTCTGTATTTTTCCCAGTTTGTTTCAGTCCTAAGTTTGTCACTTTCCCCATTTTTGGTAGTTAAGTGTTTGTTGTTTTTGAGAACATTGTAAATTAATATGTTCAAGTTTTGTTAGGGTGCGGGAGAAAACAGAGCCAACGGGAGAAAATCTACGCAGGCACGAAGAGAACGTGCAAATTCCACACACGAAGGTTGAAATCTATAGGTGATTGAACCCTCAATCTCAATACTGTGAGGCGGTCATGCCTATCACCCTAAGTGAATGTGGGTTACACTTTTGAATTTAAACTCAAAGTGTGTATAATGAAGGTCAAATACTACATTGTAACTTAATGTGTTATTTTTGTTCGATACATGGGCCGGGAGATTCATTATTGATGAGCCCCTTTCACCTAAGAGGTGACAAATGAGGACAGAAGAAATATAGATATATCAACTGTGATCCGTGGTAACCATGTATGCAATCTGAAAAAACATGCCTCACTTTCTTTACAGCGTTCTTCACTTTCTGTGAAAAGAAAACCTATTGATAGAAAGAATGTATGACGTTATCATGGCAGGTGTTGGACTTTCATTCCTTTCAGATTGCAGCCAATTAGACAATAAAGGTTGGTTCTCAAACAATAACCTTACTGCTAAAAGATCAAAAACCTAATGTGTTTGGCTGCTAGCCCATTGTGGAAAAGTACAAACTCTTTCTGAATGCGTCCATTATTCACACCTGTTCGTGTGTTAAAAATACCACAGTAGCCTAATACATACTTTAATTATTTCCAGTATTT